>NW_022289413.1:0-1362 GCF_004355925.1 Anarrhichthys ocellatus
GTCACAACATGACCTCACAGATATCACCATGAAACTTCACCACTTCATCACTCACATTAAGAAGACTCTACAGGTGAATAGAGTCACAACATGACCTCACAGATATCACCATGACACTTCACCACTTCATCACTCACATTAAGAAGACTACAGGTGAATAGGGTCACAACATGAACTCACAGATATTACCATCAAACTTCACCACTTCATCACTCACATTAAGAAGACTACAGGTGAATAGGGTCACAACATGAACTCACAGATATCACCATCAAACTTCACCACTTCATCACTCACTTATAAACAATAATAGTGTTTTATTTAAATTCAGATCTGATTTATTTTTAGTTTGGAGGGTATGATGTTGTTTCATATCCATCCTCATCCGGTGTTTTGGTTCATTATGTAAAAAAGAGTTGATTAAAATCTTTCATTTTTATCTTTTTATTGATAATCCTCAGACTAGAATCCTGGCAGCAGTTAAATTGAAGCTCTGTTAAAAACGAGAAGCAGCGACAGAGTGATCGCTCCTGATTGGGCTTAGAGGATCTTTGAAGCCGTCTGCGGCCACAGCTCCCAGCAGCGTCCTGATGACAGAGACTGGTGTGTGTGTGTGTGTGTGTGTGATGGGGATTATCGTTATTCTGCAGTGGAGGACAGAGGACGGATTCACAACACAGGTAATTTCATTTTTATCAAAGCTTTCACCTTCTTTTCCCGCGTGAAGACAGCTCGGTGTGTTAAGGCAGAGCCCACGTGCATGCGTGCGTGTGTGCGTGTTCCGCTCCGGATGAATGTCCGAAGAACAAAAAAAGATCAACTTCAGCCCTGGTGATTTTCTTTATTCATATATTTTTTATTGACAATCACACATGATTGAAACCCTTCCCGTTTTCCACGGTAGCGATTTCATTCCCGCGCGCTCGTGCTCACGCTCGCCTCGTTAATGAGCGCTGACGGTTAATTGGTTTTCCCGTCACATAATGCCGGAACACCGCGAGCAGAATGAGAGCAGAAATAAAAGCCCATGAACGCTCTCATGATGTTCCTGCAGACGCACTTTGAACGCGTCACCGATGATGACGAGCAGCGGGATGATGTATTGATCTTCTATATTATCGCTGTATAGCTTTGATGTGTGGAGGCCTGGTGAGGCCTCGTGTTATTCCCTCTGGATGATGTATTTAAATTGTGCGCTTTCAGTGTGAGTCATACTGTAACATATCCTTTAATTAGTCAGCCTGTTGTATATTAAGCTTTAGTGAACGCTGTCTTCTCATATCAACATATGAGAATGATCACAGATGCTTTAATTAGGTTGTATAGAAGTCTATGAGAAAATGACTCTACTTCTCTCTTGAT
>NW_022289414.1:0-1359 GCF_004355925.1 Anarrhichthys ocellatus
GGAACCTGGCCATCACAGGAGGCGTGGCCCTGTCCATCATCACCGCCCCCGTCATCGCGGCTGTCAGCGTTGGTAAGACACTCGACAAGGCCCATTTCTGCTCTTCTACAGCAGCTGAAACCAGACAACATATGAAACGTTTCCGAGACGAAATCAAACGGCTGTGATTGTGTTTCTGTCCCTTCTCAGGCATCGGTGTGCCCATCATGTTGGTCTACGTGTACGGCGTGGTGCCCATCTCTCTGTGTCGGGGGGGAGGCTGCGGGGTCAGCAGAGGGAAGGGACGAGGTGTACGCATTGACTTCGATGAGGACGATGGTCCCATCACAGGTGAGGAGGCCAAACTCTTCCTGATAAAAACAAATTGTGGGGCTGAATGTCATTCACCAGATCTTATGATAATTAATATTCTCCATGTGATTCTGCAGTGGCTGATGCGTGGCGAGCCCTCAAGTCCCCGAGCCTCGGCGAGAGCAGTCTGAGCACCACCTCCCCCAGCGAGGGGCTCTCCGTGGCCCCTGGGACTCTGGGTGACACGCCCCACTTTAACACACTGGCAGGCGGTGCCTTGGGAGCACGCAGCAGCAAGTACAGCAGGTGAGACAAACGATGAAGTAACTGAGACGAGCAAGAGTAGTTCAATGGAAATGGGTAATATGGATCACTGAAATATAAAACAAGTATATGTACTGTATATACTACATGTATAAGGGCACATATCATGCTAATTTTCAAGTTCAAACTAACTTATTGTACAGAACATGATTTATATTCGCAGAACTGATAAATACAACTTCTCCAGTGCCAATGAGTCCTGGTTCTGTCCTGATCTGTGTGCGGTGGTTGATTCTTATTGATAGAACGGGGTTATTGATCAGTGTGAGTGTTTGCTGTCCTCCAGGCTGGAGGTGCAGGCGGGGGAGCTGGCTAAAGATTCCGCCCATAGGGAGACCGGCAGCCTGGGAGCAGGGAGCGACTGTGCCAGCACCCGTGGAATGGCCGGATCCATCATCTCGTCCTACACGCTGCCCGACAGGTGACACATTCCTCTTCTTCTGTGGTGTCTTTGATCTCTCTCTGCTCCCTGTTTTCTACTTTAAACTGAGAGGTTCCTTAGTTGTCATGCTGAGTATTCATCCGTTCGATTTGATTTTGATGTGATGCAGCAGATTCCTCATAGGAAACAAGAGCAAAATAAATCTTTCTTCCTTCTCTTGTTGTTATTCCTGTTTATGAAAGCAGTAAGAGCATTTAAACCATTTCCATTTTTGGTTGTCAGCCTGAAGAAGAGGCTGTTTTTTCTTCTCCAGGACACCATGTTTTATTTGTGTCTTTTCTGCTATCGTGCCTTCATCACAG
>NW_022289415.1:0-1358 GCF_004355925.1 Anarrhichthys ocellatus
CCACCTCCTCCTCTCCTTACTATATTGTGTGTGTGTGTGTGTGTGTGAGAGAGTGCGAGTGTGAGAGTGAGAGAGAGAGATTCTGGTCTGGTTTCATGTTGACAGTTGTGGATGGAGATAATGTGCTCATGTGCTCTGGTTGTCCGTCCGTCTGTTCTCTTTTATGCTAATTATGCTAATTCCACACCACCGATTGGAGGGAGCTGTGTACTAACTCCTGATTGGTTGGCGGAGGGATACGTCTGTGAGGCGGTTCTTCAGGTCCTCTTCCTGTTTGAAGCTTCAGAAGCTGGACTTCAGGGTTTAAACGCTCAGTTTGAACATTTTAAAAATGTCTGTGACTTGATCTGCACATATGAGGAGGTGGAACCATCGAACCATGAATTATTGATCCGAATGCTGCTAGAATATTGATGTATTGGTGGTTGATTGATGACAGGACGGATTAGTGTGTCCTGTTTACGGTCAGAGTATTAAGGAGCCTCATCACATCAAACTAGTCCCTCTGAACATCCATTAGCTCCCTAAACCTCCATGAATGCAGCCTGCCGTCTCATTGAAGCCTAATCCCCTAAAAACACCTCCAGCTGAGGAGAGTCAGTTCAAAAGTACTTTTTTCTCATGAAGGTTCCTAAATAACTTGAAGTTTCTAAGTGCTGAGGAAAGGCGCTTCAATGCTTCCTTTCCTATCTCCTTTACCAAAGGAAAGGAGATAAGGCGACCCACAATGCCTTGCGCCGTTGACCCACCATGAAAACCGACAATATGTTTAACTCCCACAGGTTTAATAATTATCTTCATATCTCATGTTGCTGAATGTTAATAGACGGTGACATTCATTTAGTTTTATTTGTATTTATTTACTTCTAACATTTTAAGTAAAAAAGTAAAGAATACAAAATAAAACCAGTACATTTTAACAGTTCCATTGATGTTGAATGAGTGAATAGTTTCTATTGAAGCATGTTGATTGCATTGTGGGTAATGTAGGCGCTGGAGAGGCCCCTGTGAGCTACCGGTTGAACAAGTAAACAAGAAGAGAAACCTGTCGACGACGCTCGACATCTGCAGAGAGCTTCGATCTCTTCCATCGTTGGACTTCTGAACGTCTCGTCGTTGTCTGTCAGGTTTTCATAGAAGAAGAAACCCGCGTCTGTCTTTGTACATTCAGTACATTCAGTACGTTCATGAAGCACTCAACTGGCATCGCACCTTCAACTTTGACCCTCTAGCTCTTATATCCTGTCTGTCCTCTTACGCCATGCAAAGCATTGTGGGTCAGAAAAGCAAAACTACACCTTGAGATAGATTTGATGTTCTCATGAGGTTCTGGTGATGTTCTCATGAGGTTCTGGTGA
>NW_022289416.1:0-1358 GCF_004355925.1 Anarrhichthys ocellatus
AGAAAAAAACAGAAATGTAGAAATTTTTGCAAATTTATTAAAAAAGAAAAACTGAAATATCACATGGTCATAAGTATTCAGACCCTTTGCTCAGTATTGAGTAGAAGCACCCTTTTGAGCTAGTACAGCCATGAGTCTTCTTGGGAATGATGAAACAACCTTTTCACACCTGGATTTGGGGATCCTCTGCCATTCTTCCTTGCAGATCCTCTCCAGTTCCGTCAGGTTGGATGGTGAACGTTGGTGGACAGCCATTTTCAGGTCTCTCCAGAGATGCTCAATTGGGTTTAGGTCAGGGCTCTGGCTGGGCCAGTCAAGAATGGTCACAGAGTTGTTCCGAAGCCACTCCTTTGTTATTTTAGCTGTGTGCTTAGGGTCATTGTCTTGTTGAAAGGTGAACCTTCGGCCCAGTCTGAGGTCCAGAGCACTCTGGAAGAGGTTTTCTTCCAGGATATCTCTGTACTTGGCCGCATTCATCTTTCCTTCAATTGCAACCAGTCGTCCTGTCCCTGCAGCTGAAAAACACCGACATAGCATGATGCTGCCACCACCATGTTTCACTGTTGGGATTGTATTGGGCAGGTGATGAGCAGTGCCTGGTTTTCTCCACACATACCGCTTAGAATTAACGCCAAAAAGTTCAATCTTGGTCTCATCAGACCAGAGCATCTTATTTCTCATAGTCTGTGCAGGCTATGCGGGCTTTCATATGTCTTGCACTGAGGAGAGGCTTCCGTCGGGCCACTCTGCCATAAAGCCCCGACTGGTGGAGGGCTGCAGTGATAGTTGACTTTGTGGAACTTTCTCCCATCTCCCTACTGCATCTCTGGAGCTCAGCCACAGTGATCTTTGGGTTCTTCTTTACCTCTCTCACCAAGGCTCTTCTTCCACGATTGCTCAGTTTGGCTGGACGGCCAGGTCTAGGAAGAGTTCTGGTCGTCCCAAACTTCTTCCATTTAAGGATTATGGAGGCCACTGTGCTCTTAGGAACCTTGAGTGTTGCAGAAATTCTTTTGTAACCTTGGCCAGATCTGTGCCTTGCCACAATTCTGTCTCTGAGCTATTTGGGCAGTTCCTTCGACCTCATGATTCTCATTTGCTCTGACATGCACTGTGAGCTGTAAGGTCTTATATAGACAGGTGTGTGCCTTTCCTAATCAAGTCCAATCAGTTTAATTAAACACAGCTGGACTCCAATGAAGGAGTAGAACCATCTCAAGGAGGATCAGAAGAAATGGACAGCATGTGAGTTAAATATGAGTGTCACAGCAAAGGGTCTGAATACTTATGACCATGTGATATTTCAGTTTCTCTTTTTTAATAAATTTGCAAAAATTTCTACATTTCTGTTTTTTTCT
>NW_022289417.1:0-1358 GCF_004355925.1 Anarrhichthys ocellatus
ACAATTCATTACAGAGCTTTTTGTTGATTGAGGAGTTCATACATTCACTTTGATAATTGATAGAAACCTTCATTATGAACATTATACATCAATACATTATTCATGTATTTTTAAAGTAACAAATGTTCCTCAAACTACCATCTGTTTGAGCCTTTGGTGCCTTAGTTTAACATTTACCATCTGGCAACGTTGACTGGGAAATATATTTGGTTGCTATCAGTGGTTTAGGAAATACTAAAGTAATTATGTAAAACCCAAACTCTTCATCCCACTTGTCATTCATTAGCAGAGCTTCAACTCTAACTTCCATGCACTATCAGGAGGTGAAATGAAGCATCCGACCTCCTGCTCCAGGGTCATTCACATCGTTAAAAGGGACATATTACACAAAATCAGGTTCACTATTTACATTTTGTTGTTCTACTAGAACACACTTGCATGCTGTAATATTAAAAAACACTTTATTCTTCTCATCCTGTCTGCCAGTCTGCTTTGATTGGTCACTATTTCTGTCAAACAACCATTGTCTAAACAGCTTTACTAGTGGCAGCCGGGCCTCAGTGTGTCTGAGGGTTAGACTTTTTTAAATTATGATTTATTCAATGACACTATTAATAAACTAGCAAAAGAACTCGTCAGTTGTGGCTTAAAAAATGATTAAAAGCTAAAATAGGATTTTTTTTATTTAACGTCACACATGTTGCTATTGAAAGAAGTAAGGAACTAAAGAAACTGACTTGGTGCACAAACTTGACCTTTTATTAACAAAAGAAAATATTACTTTGGAAGAAGAACTGAAATTGAAGGACATTCAGCTACAACTAGATCAAATGTATTGAGACTTGACATAAGAAGTGTTCATTAGCTCAAGAGCTAAGTGGCTAGAGGAAGGGGAAAAGAACACACGTCTTTTTTAAAAGAAATGATTAACTGTCCTTAATATTGACGGTGCTTCCTCCAAATACACAAAGTTAATCCTCAATTTTGTCACAGCATTTTATGAAAATTATATAAATCCAAATGGAATGCAAACAATTTAAGTTATCTGGAAAGAACGTCTACCTATATCCCCTCAATTGATGAAGAACTTAAATCTATGAGTGACTCACACTTGACAGCTAATCAAATCAAAGACGCATTATTTTCAATGAAGAAAGACTAATCCCGGCTAATAATGGGCTTTCTTTAGAATTGTAAATGCACCATGGGAATTTATTCAGAATCCATTAATCTGAATGTACAAAGATTGCATCAGTCAGGAGAGATGGCAACTATGAGCAAACAAATCATAATATGTATTATCCCCAAACCCAATAAAGACCCTTTATTAATAGAACAATGGCAAAACTCTTTTAACA
>NW_022289418.1:0-1358 GCF_004355925.1 Anarrhichthys ocellatus
ACAATTCATTACAGAGCTTTTTGTTGATTGAGGAGTTCATACATTCACTTTGATAATTGATAGAAACCTTCATTATGAACATTATACATCAATACATTATTCATGTATTTTTAAAGTAACAAATGTTCCTCAAACTACCATCTGTTTGAGCCTTTGGTGCCTTAGTTTAACATTTACCATCTGGCAACGTTGACTGGGAAATATATTTGGTTGCTATCAGTGGTTTAGGAAATACTAAAGTAATTATGTAAAACCCAAACTCTTCATCCCACTTGTCATTCATTAGCAGAGCTTCAACTCTAACTTCCATGCACTATCAGGTGGTGAAATGAAGCATCCGACCTCCTGCTCCAGGGTCATTCACATCGTTAAAAGGGACATATTACACAAAATCAGGTTCACTATTTACATTTTGTTGTTCTACTAGAACACACTTGCATGCTGTAATATTAAAAAACACTTTATTCTTCTCATCCTGTCTGCCAGTCTGCTTTGATTGGTCACTATTTCTGTCAAACAACCATTGTCTAAACAGCTTTACTAGTGGCAGCCGGGCCTCAGTGTGTCTGAGGGTTAGACTTTTTTAAATGATGATTTATTCAATGACACTATTAATAAACTAGCAAAAGAACTCGTCAGTTGTGGCTTAAAAAATGATTAAAAGCTAAAATAGGATTTTTTTTATTTAACGTCACACATGTTGCTATTGAAAGAAGTAAGGAACTAAAGAAACTGACTTGGTGCACAAACTTGACCTTTTATTAACAAAAGAAAATATTACTTTGGAAGAAGAACTGAAATTGAAGGACATTCAGCTACAACTAGATCAAATGTATTGAGACTTGACATAAGAAGTGTTCATTAGCTCAAGAGCTAAGTGGCTAGAGGAAGGGGAAAAGAACACACGTCTTTTTTAAAGGAAATGATTAACTGTCCTTAATATTGACGGTGCTTCCTCCAAATACACAAAGTTAATCCTCAATTTTGTCACAGCATTTTATGAAAATTATATAAATCCAAATGTAATGCAAACAATTTAATTTATCTGGAAAGAACGTCTACCTATATCCCCTCAATTGATGAATAACTTAAATCTATGAGTGACTCACACTTGACAGCTAATCAAATCAAAGGCGCATTATTTTCAATGAAGAAAGACTAATCCCGGCTAATAATGGGCTTTCTTTAGAATTGTAAATGCACCATGGGAATTTATTCAGAATCCATTAATCTGAATGTACAAAGATTGCATCAGTCAGGAGAGATGGCAACTATGAGCAAACAAATCATAATATGTATTATCCCCAAACCCAATAAAGACCCTTTATTAATAGAACAATGGCAAAACTCTTTTAACA
>NW_022289419.1:0-1358 GCF_004355925.1 Anarrhichthys ocellatus
TTTTCCTCTGTCCCATCACTAACTGTCTGCTCGAAGCGCATCTAACTCTTTCTATCGCACACCTCAACTGACGTTAACGTTATGCACTTTCGTGCCACCACTGACGGAACAATGAATTAAATATAACGATAGGTAGCTAGACTTGACCAACCGAGTGTTTGCTACATCACAAATGCTACCCAGTGAGCATTTTTCTGTTGAAAAGACGTCTACGCCCAACGTTGAAAAGACGTTCAGAATTGGTTCAAAAGTGAAAGCTTTTTCGCCGACTATTTGTAGACGTTGATTAAACGTTCACGCTTAGACCAGATTTAAACGTGATTTGCAATACTATAATTTTTCGTCCTCTACATTGTGCTAATAATAATATATCATGATTTTAGAGGCTTACTAAGAAACCACATCCACATTTATCAGTTGAAAGCCAGTATTGGACATCACGTTGATATCTGGTCTAAACGTGAACGTTGAATCAACGTCTTCAAATAGTTGGCGAAAAAACTTTCACTTTTCAACGTGATTTAACCGTGATTTCAACGTCATCGTGTTTTAACCGTCAAAATGCTCTCAGATCAATATGTAGCAACTAAATACTTAATGTTAGTAACACATCAACAGTTTCCACTTACAGGACAAAAGACCAAATGACAGGCAACAGTTCATTTGTATTTATTAAAGCACAATATAAATAGAAACAATGTTCTTTATATAAAACCATAATCTCCTTCTCCTTCTTTAAATGTCGTTTGCAAAGCCACACAGGAGCCGGTTTCAGGAGATCTGCCATATTTTCAAGCTGGACATCTGTAAATAAAACAAGTATTTAAACTGTGTACAGCCCCACTCGCTGTCCGTACTACGGATAGTAAGAAAAATACGGAAAATACACGTGTATTTTACATGTGAAATGTCCTAAATACTCTATTTTATAACGTTGGGCTACAGGGACAGTCCACAAAGAAAGTGTCTCCAATATTAACTAACACACATGTCTGTTTACTTTCGTAACATGCTAACACTACAAGCTAACATGCTAACGCTACAATTGCTAGCAGCCTCGCCACCATGGTGAGCATAACATGATATTAATGGTTTGGTAATGATTGTTCGGTTTGCAATATTGGAATAAAGTAGTTCAAGTACTTACAGAGTACGTCGTTAGCGTGAAGCCTCGTTTATTCCGTCAGCTCGTTCACTTCGCTCATCAGTAAGAGCTAGCTAGCTCAAACCATGCCGTGTTTCCAGCCGTCTCTAACTTAGAAAGATGCAGAGTCCGTGCGCATGCGTATTCCAGCAGTAAACACAGAGTTGCATTTTAGGTGAACATACAGACATAATGTGCTCTGCTCTCATTACGA
>NW_022289420.1:0-1358 GCF_004355925.1 Anarrhichthys ocellatus
ACAGTCCGGGGTGAGGGAAGGGGGAGGTTCACAGCGTGGTACAGTCCATGAGACACCGGGAGGAAGCTGACAGTCTTCTCTTTAATAGTGTGGCTTAGCCCACTAGAAGTAAATATGGTTCAGCTAAGATACATTAAGAATTGCAGTAGATGCAAATACTGAACAGTCATTTAATTTAGCTAAAGAGCTAGCTTAGTTGTATTAGCAAGATGCTGATAAAACGTAATTATGTAAATTAGCTTAGTCAACCGGTAAGCTAATTTAAGTTGGCTCATTAAGCTGTATGAGGCAACAGAAGTACAACAACAACATTAGTGATTAGTACGATGGCATAGGATTTTAAAAGCATGCGATGCTTGATTTGTGTCCCTGTAGTGGGGATCTTAAAGTTGGTCAAGGTGTTAAATATAGAACTGGAGTAAAATATTCATAAAGCAGACATTAGGCTCTGTTATTAATGACATCTGTTCAATACAGCATTGTTTTCCAGAAAAACACAAAGGAAGTTAAGGAGAATATATTAATATATTACTTGCTTTCTATTTTTCATCCAATCCCACAAGCTGCAGCACCGCCCAACATGTTACTTATACTGTATGTGGTGTTAATGTACGAACCTCAATGTAAAAAACAATTTAGTCTCATTTTGAGGTTCGACTTACACCCCCATGCCGTCATGAGGTTGCCATGGAGACTCTACCGTGTGATGAGTAAATATCACCAAATTGAGGCATTTTGTAACACTCTCTCTGTACCCTCACTCCGTTGTGCCTCTAGCTTTAGAACCCTGATTTTCAGTCTAGCAGAGATGCGTGTAACAGTATTTGGCATGTGTATAAAGATTGTGTACTTTGCGATGCACCGATTACATATTTGAGAAATGCTTTGTAATATAATCTGACATGCATCTTAAATAGCGTAACCTATACGTACATGAACGCTGTCAAACAGAGCAGAGAGATGGCCGATGAAAGCATCACAATGATCAGGGAGGGCAGACACAATGGTTCCTGCAGTATAGTATCCTCCACAGTTTCCTCACCTCATGAGTGCAGCTAGAAGATGTCTGATATTTGTGCAATGGCAATTCCCTTACAATGGATAAATACAAAGTATTGGCTAAATACAACTATTAAAACATTAAGCTGTTCAACATCTCTTTGTCTCATTCTCAACGTCTTTGCTTGTAACCCCTTAACATGAAGCAAGTCATAGGTTGCATGTTAATCAAAGTGGGATTTTATTTTTCCCCATCTTCAATTTTTGTATATGAATTATTTTTAGTGGCCTGAAAGAGTAAAACAGTATTTCACAAGAAAAAAGAAGATTACAGAAAAGTCAGAAAATAAACCAAAGGT
>NW_022289421.1:0-1358 GCF_004355925.1 Anarrhichthys ocellatus
CTTTGTTCTGTAACCAGTGTAGCATTAACGCATGCTCCCCCCCCCCCCCCCCCCCCCCCCCTGCTGGATAACATTGAAGCATGTGATCTAATGGCTTCCTCCTGCTTAATGCTCCAGTTTAAAGCTCAGTAGAAGGTTTGTGTTGTGAAGTTGTTATATTAGCTGCTAGTTAGCTTGCTAGCATGCTAAAGCCACCATGCTTTAATGCTACACTGGTTACAGAACAAAGTCGTAACTCAAATGAACCTCCAGTCGCTGCAGTCTTGACTTCACATTTTAAAGATGATAAAGATGTTGTGGAAACAGCCTCTAAACTATTTACCCTAAACTTGATAAACTGTTATTGAAATAAAAGAATCATGAGAAGTTATAATTTGTTTAGTAAAACATTTGCTGATCGCGTGATGACAAACATCACGTTTAGTAGAAAATCTTAATTTTCTGTTTGACTTTAGGATATTGTGGTTGATTATAATAACAAGAATTATCATAATTATAATAAAGGTTATTTAAACGAGCAGCAATTACAAAGTAATTAAAAAAAACAAAAGTTAAATTAGCGTCCGTTCTTTCTTATTTTTGGCATCCTTTGCACTAGTTTGACACTTCTCTGCCTCTGTAGTTTGACCTCATCTCTTGAGTATTCAGAATGTTGTCATTATTATCAAAAACCTGCTTTGAATGACTTTGTAGTCCATTAATTTGGATCCATACTTCTGAGCTGATGTTTAACAGGTGTGATTGTAATCGTCACATAAAGACGTTTACTGATCGTTTTAAAGATCGATCACGTAAACGAGTCCTAACGGCAGATCTGAGACCAGTATAACGTTTTCTCTCTGCATGTCGTCTGCATGTTACTCATCTGCTGCCTTCACTGTCACCCCGTTAGTCTCAGCCTCTGAAACACTGACCCGGACCAACCAGGACTTCTAGGCTCAGTCTCTATGCAGATGATATGACATGTTCGTGAAGAACCAGTTTCAATGGGAAGATTCATTTTTTAAACCAAGTTACATCTGGTATTGTAACCTGCTGTGAATAAAAGCTTCACAGCAGGTTACAATATAAAATATAAATATAATTTAAAATATATACCAAAATTATACTTAAACACGTGAAAAACGTCAAAATACAGTAAATGAAGTCAAACCACAGCTGAAAACACACCGTTAACAACACTGTTGTCATTCGATAATTAATTCAAGTTTTTTCTACTTCCTGCAGATGTTTCAAAGTAAAAGCCTTCCATGAATAGGAGGGATTATGCCCTCTGCAGTGCTGCAAGGCTTTTAATGTGAAACATCTGTACAGGAAGTGTTGAGTTTCATTCACAGGTGCTATTCTGCTCTTTTGTA
>NW_022289422.1:0-1358 GCF_004355925.1 Anarrhichthys ocellatus
AGAAAAAAACAGAAATGTAGAAATTTTTGCAAATTTATTAAAAAAGAGAAACTGAAATATCACATGGTCATAAGTATTCAGACCCTTTGCTGTGACACTCATATTTAACTCACATGCTGTCCATTTCTTCTGATCCTCCTTGAGATGGTTCTACTCCTTCATTGGAGTCCAGCTGTGTTTAATTAAACTGATTGGACTTGATTAGGAAAGGCACACACCTGTCTATGTAAGACCTTACAGCTCACAGTGCATGTCAGAGCAAATGAGAATCATGAGGTCGAAGGAACTGCCCAAATAGCTCAGAGACAGAATTGTGGCAAGGCACAGATCTGGCCAAGGTTACAAAAGAATTTCTGCAACACTCAAGGTTCCTAAGAGCACAGTGGCCTCCATAATCCTTAAATGGAAGAAGTTTGGGACGACCAGAACTCTTCCTAGACCTGGCCGTCCAGCCAAACTGAGCAATCGTGGAAGAAGAGCCTTGGTGAGAGAGGTAAAGAAGAACCCAAAGATCACTGTGGCTGAGCTCCAGAGATGCAGTAGGGAGATGGGAGAAAGTTCCACAAAGTCAACTATCACTGCAGCCCTCCACCAGTCGGGGCTTTATGGCAGAGTGGCCCGACGGAAGCCTCTCCTCAGTGCAAGACATATGAAAGCCCGCATAGCCTGCACAGACTATGAGAAATAAGATGCTCTGGTCTGATGAGACCAAGATTGAACTTTTTGGCGTTAATTCTAAGCGGTATGTGTGGAGAAAACCAGGCACTGCTCATCACCTGCCCAATACAATCCCAACAGTGAAACATGGTGGTGGCAGCATCATGCTATGTCGGTGTTTTTCAGCTGCAGGGACAGGACGACTGGTTGCAATTGAAGGAAAGATGAATGCGGCCAAGTACAGAGATATCCTGGAAGAAAACCTCTTCCAGAGTGCTCTGGACCTCAGACTGGGCCGAAGGTTCACCTTTCAACAAGACAATGACCCTAAGCACACAGCTAAAATAACAAAGGAGTGGCTTCGGAACAACTCTGTGACCATTCTTGACTGGCCCAGCCAGAGCCCTGACCTAAACCCAATTGAGCATCTCTGGAGAGACCTGAAAATGGCTGTCCACCAACGTTCACCATCCAACCTGACGGAACTGGAGAGGATCTGCAAGGAAGAATGGCAGAGGATCCCCAAATCCAGGTGTGAAAAGGTTGTTTCATCATTCCCAAGAAGACTCATGGCTGTACTAGCTCAAAAGGGTGCTTCTACTCAATACTGAGCAAAGGGTCTGAATACTTATGACCATGTGATATTTCAGTTTTTCTTTTTTAATAAATTTGCAAAAATTTCTACATTTCTGTTTTTTTCT
>NW_022289423.1:0-1357 GCF_004355925.1 Anarrhichthys ocellatus
TAGCAGACATGGTGTGTGTGTGTGTAGCAGACATGGTGTGTGTGTGTGGTGTGTAGCAGACATGGTGTGTAGCAGACATGGTGTGTGTGTGTAGCAGACATGGTGTGTAGCGGACATGGTGTCTAGCGGACATGGTGTGTGTGTGTAGCAGACATGGTGTGTAGCAGACATGGTGTGTAGCAGACATGGTGTTCAGCGCTGCTGCTTCGTGGAGATCAAACGACATGTAGTCATATTTTTTAAAAGGTGAAAACTGTCAGTGCTTAATATTGATGCAGAGACGGTCGTATCACATACAACAGAAAGGAATGGAAAAGGAAATCCAGCAATTGGAAATCCTGATTCACATTTTGGAGCCACCAAAACAAAAGTGAGCAGTTAACACCTCACATCTCCACCAGAGGGCAGCAGAGCTCATGAGACAGAGCAGCTCCTCCAGTGTCTGATCATGTTCATACAGCAGTAATAATCACAATCGCACAGTGTGTGTTATGGAAAACAAAACGAAATAACTTCACTGCTGGTGCATCAACAAAGAGAGAAACATCCTCAAATCTCTTCAATTCAGGTGTAGAGATAAAAGAGACGTTAAGCCCTTCTCCCGCTCCTACATCTCCCACAATGCACCCGGTCGCGGATATGACGTGGCAGGGCTGCCAGCAGACCGCCGGTCCCCGCGTGCGCAGATTGTTGTTGTGAAGCCAAGATGGCGGCTCCTCTGGAGGTGATCGTGACCAGTGACTCCGGCTCTCAGCTGTGGAACAGCAGCGTGTTCGACCTGCACAGCGGCTCCAGCCTGCTGTCGTACCGGGGAGGGAGCAGCTCCGCCCGGACCATGACGGTCCTTAACGGGCAGTACCTGCTGTCTGCTCAGCTGGGCAAGAACTTCATCAACATGTGGGAGATCCACAGGAAGGTAAGGTGCAGACGCCTGAACGCACGTGCATACACCTGAACACACGTGGGAGATCCACAGGAAGGTAACTTGCAGGTGCACACAGAAGAACTCA
The DNA here is from genome assembly GCF_004355925.1 of Anarrhichthys ocellatus. NCBI lineage: Eukaryota > Metazoa > Chordata > Actinopteri > Perciformes > Anarhichadidae > Anarrhichthys > Anarrhichthys ocellatus. The sequence goes on from NW_022289423.1 coordinate 1,011, forward strand.
CCTGCTGCGGTGCACCTTACACAATGCAGACGGCGGGAAACGTCCCCAACCTACTAATGAGGCGGGTCTTCTGCTCAATGTGGCTCTAAAACAGTATATCATCGTATACTGCAGTATATCATCGTATACTGCAGTATATTACAGTGGAGTACAGTATAATACAGTATACTACAGTGGATTACATTTTACCACAGTATACGATCATATATCATTGTATATCACAGTATACTACAGGGTATCATCGTATACTACAGTGGAGTACAGTCTACCACAGTATATCATCGTATACTACAGTGGAGTACAGTCTACCACAGTATATCATCGTATACTACAGTGGATCACAGTCT
>NW_022289424.1:0-1357 GCF_004355925.1 Anarrhichthys ocellatus
AGGAAAGGCACACACCTGTCTATATAAGACCTTACAGCTCACAGTGCATGTCAGAGCAAATGAGAATAATGAGGTCGAAGGAACTGCCCAAGGAGCTCAGAGACAGAATTGTGGCAGGCACAGATCTGGCCAAGGTTACAAAAGAATTTCTGCAGCACTCAAGGTTCCTAAGAGCACAGTGGCCTCCATAATCCTTAAATGGAAGAAGTTTGGGACGACCAGAACTCTTCCTAGACCTGGCCGTCCAGCCAAACTGAGCAATCGTGGAAGAAGAGCCTTGGTGAGAGAGGTAAAGAAGAACCCAAAGATCACTGTGGCTGAGCTCCAGAGATGCAGTAGGGAGATGGGAGAAAGTTCCACAAAGTGAACTATCACTGCAGAGTGGCCCGACGGAAGCCTCTCCTCAGTGCAAGACATATGAAACCCCGCATAGAGTTTGCCAAAAAACACATGAAGGACTCCCAGACTATGAGAAATAAGATTCTCTGGTCTGATGAGACCAAGATTGAACTTTTTGGCGTTAATTCCAAGCGGCATGTGTGGAGAAAACCAGGCACTGCTCATCACCTGCCCAATACAATCCCAACAGTGAAACATGGTGGTGGCAGCATCATGCTATGGGGGTGTTTCTCAGCTGCAGGGACAGGACGACTGGTTGCAATTGAAGGAAAGATGAATGCGGCCAAGTACAGAGATATCCTGGAAGAAAACCTCTTCCAGAGTGCTCTGGACCTCAGACTGGGCCGAAGGTTCACCTTCCAACAAGACAATGACCCGAAGCACACAGCTAAAATAACAAAGGAGTGGCTTCGGAAACAACTCTGTGACCATTCTTGACTGGCCCAGCCAGAGCCCTGACCTAAACCCAATTGAGCATCTCTGGAGAGACCTGAAAATGGCTGTCCACCAACGTTCACCATCCAACCAGACGGAACTGGAGAGGATCTGCAAGGAAGAATGGCAGAGGATCCCCAAATCCAGGTGTGAAAAACTTGTTGCATCATTCCCAAGAAGACTCATGGCTGTACTAGCTCAAAAGGGTGCTTCTACTCAATACTGAGCAAAGGGTCTGAATACTTATGACCATGATTTCAGTTTTTCTCTTTTAATAAATTTGCAAAAATTTCTACATTTCTGTTTTTTTATATATATACATATATACACACACACACACACATACATATACATACATACATATACATACATACATTTATGTGTACATATATACACATATATATATACACACACACATATATATATACATATACATATACATATATATACATATACATATATACATACATATACATATATATACATACATATACATATATACATACATATACATATATACATA
>NW_022289425.1:0-1357 GCF_004355925.1 Anarrhichthys ocellatus
TAGCAGACATGGTGTGTGTGTGTGTAGCAGACATGGTGTGTGTGTGTGGTGTGTAGCAGACATGGTGTGTAGCAGACATGGTGTGTGTGTGTAGCAGACATGGTGTGTAGCGGACATGGTGTCTAGCGGACATGGTGTGTGTGTGTAGCAGACATGGTGTGTAGCAGACATGGTGTGTAGCAGACATGGTGTTCAGCGCTGCTGCTTCGTGGAGATCAAACGACATGTAGTCATATTTTTTAAAAGGTGAAAACTGTCAGTGCTTAATATTGATGCAGAGACGGTCGTATCACATACAACAGAAAGGAATGGAAAAGGAAATCCAGCAATTGGAAATCCTGATTCACATTTTGGAGCCACCAAAACAAAAGTGAGCAGTTAACACCTCACATCTCCACCAGAGGGCAGCAGAGCTCATGAGACAGAGCAGCTCCTCCAGTGTCTGATCATGTTCATACAGCAGTAATAATCACAATCGCACAGTGTGTGTTATGGAAAACAAAACGAAATAACTTCACTGCTGGTGCATCAACAAAGAGAGAAACATCCTCAAATCTCTTCAATTCAGGTGTAGAGATAAAAGAGACGTTAAGCCCTTCTCCCGCTCCTACATCTCCCACAATGCACCCGGTCGCGGATATGACGTGGCAGGGCTGCCAGCAGACCGCCGGTCCCCGCGTGTGCAGATTGTTGTTGTGAAGCCAAGATGGCGGCTCCTCTGGAGGTGATCGTGACCAGTGACTCCGGCTCTCAGCTGTGGAACAGCAGCGTGTTCGACCTGCACAGCGGCTCCAGCCTGCTGTCGTACCGGGGAGGGAGCAGCTCCGCCCGGACCATGACGGTCCTTAACGGGCAGTACCTGCTGTCTGCTCAGCTGGGCAAGAACTTCATCAACATGTGGGAGATCCACAGGAAGGTAAGGTGCAGACGCCTGAACGCACGTGCATACACCTGAACACACGTGGGAGATCCACAGGAAGGTAACTTGCAGGTGCACACAGAAGAACTCACCTGCTGCGGTGCACCTTACACAATGCAGACGGCGGGAAACGTCCCCAACCTACTAATGAGGCGGGTCTTCTGCTCAATGTGGCTCTAAAACAGTATATCATCGTATACTGCAGTATATCATCGTATACTGCAGTATATTACAGTGGAGTACAGTATAATACAGTATACTACAGTGGATTACATTTTACCACAGTATACGATCATATATCATTGTATATCACAGTATACTACAGGGTATCATCGTATACTACAGTGGAGTACAGTCTACCACAGTATATCATCGTATACTACAGTGGAGTACAGTCTACCACAGTATATCATCGTATACTACAGTGGATCACAGTCT
>NW_022289426.1:0-1356 GCF_004355925.1 Anarrhichthys ocellatus
GTCTAGTTTATTCACTCACAGCTCGTTAACTGACACATCGTCTAGTTAATTGACTCACAGCTCGTTAACTGATACATTGTTTAATTAATTTACTCACAGCTCGTTAACTGACAACTGGTCTAATTTACTCACAGCTCATTAACTGACACATCGTTGAGTTAATTTACTCACAGCTCGTTAACGGACACATGGTCCAGTTAATTTATTCACAGCTCGTTAACTGACACATGGTTTAGTTAATTTACTCAGTTCGTTAACTGACACATGGTTTAATTCATTTACTAACGGCTCGTTAACTGACACATTGTTCAGTTAATTTACTCTCAGCTTGTTATCTGACACATTGTTTAGTTAATTTACTCACAGCTCGTTAACTGACATTGTTTAGTTAATTTACTCACAGCTCGTTAACTGACACATCGTGTTGTTAATTTACTCACAGCTGTTTAGCTGACACATGGTCAAGTTAATTTATTTACAGCTCGTTAACTGACACATGGTCGAGTTAATTTCTTCACAGCTCGTTAACTGACACATGGTTTCGTTAATTTACTCACAGCTTGTTAACTGACACATCGTTTAGTTGATTTACTCACAGCTCGTTAACTGACACATCGTTTAATTGATTTACACTTGGCTCGTTAACTGACACATGGTCTAGTTAATTTCTTCACAGCTCGTTGACGGACACATGGTCTAGTTAATTTCTTCACAGCTCGTTAACTGACACATGGTTTAGTTGATTTACTCACGGCTCGTTAACTGACACATAGTTTAGTTAATTTACTCAGCTCGTTAACTGACACATCGTTTAGTTAATTTACTCACAGCTCGTTAGCTGACACTTGGTCTAGTTTATTTATTCACAGCTCGTTAACTGACACATCGTTTAGTTAATTTACTCTCAGCTCGTTAACGGACACATGGTCCAGTTAATTTATTCACAGCTTGTTAACTGACACATGGTCTAGTTAATTTACTCACAGCTCGTTAACTGACGCATGGTCTAGTTAATTTATTCACAGCTCGTTAACTGACACATGGTCTAGTTAATTTATTCACAGCTCGTTAACTGACACATGGTTTAATTAATTCATTCACAGCTCGTTAACTGACACATGGTTTAATTCATTTATTTACAGCTCGTTAACTGACACATGGTTCACTTAATTTACTCACAGCTTGTTAACTGACACATCCTTTAATTGATTTACTCACGGCTCGTTAACTGATACATCATTTTGTGATTTACTCAAACCTCGTTAACTGACACATTGTTTTGTTCATTTACTCACAGCTCATTAACTGACACATGGTTTTGTTAATTTACTCACAGCTCGTTAACTGAGACATGGT
>NW_022289427.1:0-1356 GCF_004355925.1 Anarrhichthys ocellatus
TTTTTTTCCGGATTAAACAGCAACGTATGGGCAACACTATCATATAAGTCACTTCTTACACACTCCAAACACAGCTATAGACTACTCATATAAGCATCTAGAAAACGTGGCATAAAAGCATGAAATCCTGGGCAGAAATCGCCGTTATGAGTACCGCAAATCAATGTTTGCACCCTGATGCTAGCGGCTACCTAGCCATGCAATGCACTTAATAGCATTAGCACTCGTGGCCAAACGCGTAAATAACTTCGGTTTTCCGCTCCGTGGGAGCACTGGACAGCTGTGAGTGGTCAAACGTACCTTCGTACTGCCCTCCACCGAAAAACATCGTAGGTATGTGGCCAAGTTTTATGAAAAATGAGTACAATAACGTCGCAGATTATCCGTTTCAAAGCTGGAGTCATTGTTGCTAACTGCATCCTGTTTACTTCCGAGCTGTTTCCAGAAGAAGAGCGGTCAATCCAGCATGGGCGAGCGGTCAGACTTCCTGCGAGCAGAAATTTACACCCGGGGAGACGCGGCACTTCTTGCAACTTTACTAGTTGAAACTTCTGTCAATCAACACCAAATTCGACAGAGGCCTTCCCAAGACGCTAACGCCTCGAAGGAGGGCTTATTCACTAAAATCGACCGATGATGGGCTGAGATACAGCCCCATACACACACATGAACTGAGAAAATCCTGTAGATGACAGCCAGAAACAGGCTCTGATGATGTTAGGAATCTCAAAATGATTCCTAACAGCTGTATTTGGATGTATTGAATAATATGAGTGATAAAAAAAGTGAAATATATAGTTATATAGTATATAAAAGTACAATGTAAGAGCTGCAACAGCTGGTTCGAAAATTACCTCACTTGACCGCTCTCTACTAAAGCCTCTTATTCTTCACTTTAACCTTTATTCAGCAACTACTTGTGCTATGATTTGGGAGAGTTTTTAGGGAGATATCTGCATTATTTCAACAACCTTATATCAATAAAAGTGCTTTTTTTCCAGGCGAACCTGATTATTTTCAATTTGAGCGGTGTAATGTCTTCATTACTATATTAACCAGCAACATATACACAATATTACCCATCTGAACAATCTCACAAGTGTTGTGATCTGATTACATCAACAAAAATTATTAAACTAGACCTTGTAGTTACAGAACTATGGTCACTTTAGTGTGGGTATGCTATTTTCGAGCAGGGCCCCTTCTGGCTACGAGTCTCCCCCATTTGGGGGCTCTCGGGCTCAGGACCCCTGAAAATATTGTTCGGAAAATAGCCTTATTCTTCGGCAATATTGTGGATTGGTCCAGTTTTTTTTCCGGATTAAACAGCAACGTATGGGCAACACTATCATATAA
>NW_022289428.1:0-1356 GCF_004355925.1 Anarrhichthys ocellatus
GTCTAGTTTATTCACTCACAGCTCGTTAACTGACACATCGTCTAGTTAATTGACTCACAGCTCGTTAACTGATACATTGTTTAATTAATTTACTCACAGCTCGTTAACTGACAACTGGTCTAATTTACTCACAGCTCATTAACTGACACATCGTTGAGTTAATTTACTCACAGCTCGTTAACGGACACATGGTCCAGTTAATTTATTCACAGCTCGTTAACTGACACATGGTTTAGTTAATTTACTCAGTTCGTTAACTGACACATGGTTTAATTCATTTACTAACGGCTCGTTAACTGACACATTGTTCAGTTAATTTACTCTCAGCTTGTTATCTGACACATTGTTTAGTTAATTTACTCACAGCTCGTTAACTGACATTGTTTAGTTAATTTACTCACAGCTCGTTAACTGACACATCGTGTTGTTAATTTACTCACAGCTGTTTAGCTGACACATGGTCAAGTTAATTTATTTACAGCTCGTTAACTGACACATGGTCGAGTTAATTTCTTCACAGCTCGTTAACTGACACATGGTTTCGTTAATTTACTCACAGCTTGTTAACTGACACATCGTTTAGTTGATTTACTCACAGCTCGTTAACTGACACATCGTTTAATTGATTTACACTTGGCTCGTTAACTGACACATGGTCTAGTTAATTTCTTCACAGCTCGTTGACGGACACATGGTCTAGTTAATTTCTTCACAGCTCGTTAACTGACACATGGTTTAGTTGATTTACTCACGGCTCGTTAACTGACACATAGTTTAGTTAATTTACTCAGCTCGTTAACTGACACATCGTTTAGTTAATTTACTCACAGCTCGTTAGCTGACACTTGGTCTAGTTTATTTATTCACAGCTCGTTAACTGACACATCGTTTAGTTAATTTACTCTCAGCTCGTTAACGGACACATGGTCCAGTTAATTTATTCACAGCTTGTTAACTGACACATGGTCTAGTTAATTTACTCACAGCTCGTTAACTGACGCATGGTCTAGTTAATTTATTCACAGCTCGTTAACTGACACATGGTCTAGTTAATTTATTCACAGCTCGTTAACTGACACATGGTTTAATTAATTCATTCACAGCTCGTTAACTGACACATGGTTTAATTCATTTATTTACAGCTCGTTAACTGACACATGGTTCACTTAATTTACTCACAGCTTGTTAACTGACACATCCTTTAATTGATTTACTCACGGCTCGTTAACTGATACATCATTTTGTGATTTACTCAAACCTCGTTAACTGACACATTGTTTTGTTCATTTACTCACAGCTCATTAACTGACACATGGTTTTGTTAATTTACTCACAGCTCGTTAACTGAGACATGGT
>NW_022289429.1:0-643 GCF_004355925.1 Anarrhichthys ocellatus
ACGTGTGTGTATGCGTGTGTATATGCGTGTGCATACGTGTGTGTATGCGTGTGCATACGTGTGTATATGCGTGTGTATACGTGTGTATATGCGTGTGTATACGCGTGTGTATAGGCGTGTGTATACGCGTGTGTATAGGCGTGTGTATACGTGTGTGTATATGCGTGTGTATATGCGTGTGTATACGCGTGTGTATACGTGTGTGTGTGTATACGTGTGTATACGCGTGTGTATAGGCGTGTGTATACGCGTGTATACGTGTGTGTATACGCGTGTGTATATGCGTGTGTATATGCGTGTGTATACGCGTGTGTATACGTGTGTGTGTGTGTATACGTGTGTGTGTGTGTATACGTGTGTGTGTGTGTGTGTGTATACGTGTGTGTGTACGCGTGTGTACGCGTGTGTATAAGCGCGTGTGTATACGCGCGTGTGTATACGCGTGTGTATACGCGCGTGTATACGCGCGTGTATACGCGCGTGTATACGCGCGTGTGTATACGCGCGTGTATACGCGCGTGTGTATACGCGCGTGTATACACGCGCGTGTGTATACGCGCGCGTGTGTATACGCGTGTGTATACGCGCGTGTATACACGCGCGTGTGTATACGCGCGCGTGTGTATACGCGTGTGTATACGCG
>NW_022289429.1:743-1356 GCF_004355925.1 Anarrhichthys ocellatus
TGTGTGTGTATACGTGTGTGTATACGTGTGTGTGTGTGTATACGTGTGTGTATACGTGTGTGTGTGTGTATACGTGTGTGTGTGTGTATACGTGTGTGTGTGTATACGTGTGTGTATACGTGTGTGTGTGTGTACGTGTGCGCGTGCACGTGTGCGCGTGCACGTGTGCGCGTGTGCGCGTGCACGTGTGCGTGTGCGCGTATGCGTGTGCGCGTATACGTGTGCGCGTATGCGTGTGCGCGTATATGTGTGTGTATACGTATGTGTGTGTGTATATACGTGTGTATACGTGTGTATACGTATACGTGTGTGTATACGTGTATATACGTGTATATACGTGTATACGTATATACGTGTGTGTATATACGTGTATATACGTGTGTGTGTATATACGTGTGTGTGTATATACGTGTGTGTATATACGTGTGTGTGTATATACGTGTGTGTATACGTGTATATACGTGTGTGTATACGTGTATATACGTGTGTGTATACGTGTGTATACGTGTGTATACGTGTGTATACGTGTGTATACGTGTATATACGTGTGTATACGTGTGTATACGTGTATATATACGTATATACGTGTATACACGTGTGTGTACGTGTGTGT
>NW_022289430.1:0-1502 GCF_004355925.1 Anarrhichthys ocellatus
AGCACATAGAGGGGTAAAAGGAAACGAAAGAGCAGATAAATTAACAAAACAAGCTTTAGAAAGTCAGCACAAGACAGACATTTTACTCAGCAAAGCAGAAGCTAAATCAATAATCAAAAGAACCATTAGTAAGGAATGGCAGCATAGTTGGGATGTAGGAGAAACAGGAAGACATCTTTATGCTGTTCAGAAAGTTGGCAAAGGGAGGCCATCCAGAAGAAGCACCACAGAAGAAAACATATTAACCAAACTGATGATTGGGCACACAAGGCTGAACAAAACAATGCAACTAATAAATAAACACCCAACAGGACTCTGTAAGCACTGCCAGATACCAGAATCTGTAGACCATATCATTTGTCATTGCCAGAAATTCACACTCGAGCGAGACAGGTTGAAGAGGAGGCTGGGAGTTGAGGAACTAAACCTAAAAGATGCATTAACCTTTGGGGCAGGAAATGTACTACAATACGTGAAAGAAACAGGATTGAGTAAAATAATTTAAATCACCGGAATGATAGAACTTCCTTTTTTTTTTAAGGGGATAGGTTACTCTGGTCCACACTCCAATACAGTAGGTGGCGTCAATGCACCTTCACTGGATGCCATCCGCCATAAAACTTAAAAGAAGAAGAAGAACGGGGATGCGATTAAGAGCTTTGGGATATAGGCCAAATCCCAATGTCCCCCCTAAACCCTCAAACCCTGAACCCTCAAGGACTTACTGACGTCACCTGGAAAGTGGTTGAGTGTGAGAGACTGTGAGGGCTTGAAATGGTGTAAATAGGAATGGGACAACACTTTGCTGCAACATATCACGTTACCATGACGACAAAAAATATGATGTATAATTGTGTGTATTATTTTATACTTTGTACTCCCTGATTTGAACGTCTTTCAGACTCTTTCCTCACAAGATGAGAGGTAATTTTATATAATCTATTTACTCGTTTTGTCAAAACAGCTTCAATGACAAAATCAAATATTTGATGAATAACTAAATAAATATTCTCTGATTTCATGTTTATTTTTTGTTCCATTTTTAACCCTTGATGTTTCWGAGTAAATTTAATATGACAGGCTRAACACACGTGAGCCGTCCTCTTTGTTTACCTTTTTTTGTTACGTCTMCATGCGTCCACTGGTTACCCCGTGTTTAATGTTACATTGCAATGATTTGTGGCTAATTCCCTTCGGCTAAGTCAGTATACCATGCTGACTTACGGAAAGGGTTCATAAAGGGCTCAAGATGTCTGCAAGAGAGCCCTCAAACACTTGACGATTTGACAGTGGAACATCCCTAAACCCTCACGGACTTCGCGGGAGCGCGCCTCAAAGTCCGTGAGTCCGTAAGGGGGGACATTGGGATTTGGCCATACCCATGGATGCAATAGGCCCTTATCACCGCCGCCATTTTGACATGTAATTGCAGGTTGAACACAGGTGTGATTAAAAAAATGGCTCTGTTCCATTTAGGTGGCTGGGGCCCTGGTATTGTGCAT
>NW_022289431.1:0-913 GCF_004355925.1 Anarrhichthys ocellatus
ACATTAACCCAGGTATACATATACCCAGGTACACATATACCCAGGTACACACATATTCCCAGGTATACATATACAGATATTTCCAGGTATACATACACACATACCCAGGTATCCATATACCCAGGTATACATACACACATACCCAGGTATACATATACCCAGGTATACATACACACATATCCAGGTATACATATACCCAGGTATACCTATACACATACCCAGGTATACATATACCCAGGTATACATACACACATACCCAGGTATACATATACCCAGGTATACATATACACATACCCAGTTATACATATACCCAGGTATACATACAGACATATACCCAGGTATACATATACACATATACCCAGGTATACATACACACATATACCAGTTATCCATATACCCAGGTATACATATAACCAGGTGTACATAAACACATATACCAAGGTATAAATACACATACCCAGGTATACATATACCCAGTTATACATACACACATACCCAGGTATACATATACCCAGGTATACATAAACACATACCCAGGTATACATATACCCAGGTATACATACACACATACCCAGGTATACATATACCCTGGTATACATAAACACCTACCCAGGTATACATATACCCAGGTATACATACACATATAGCCAGGTATACATACACACATACCCAGGTATACATATACACATATACCCAGGTATACATACACATATACCCAGGTATACATATATATCGAGGTATACATATACACATATACCAAGGTATACATATACCCAGGTATACATATGCACATATACCCAGGTATACATACACACATATACCCAGGTACACATATACCCAGGTACACACATATTCCCAGGTATACATATACACATATTCCCAGGTATACATACACACATACCCAGGTATACAT
>NW_022289431.1:1013-1355 GCF_004355925.1 Anarrhichthys ocellatus
TATACACATACCCAGGTATACATATACCCAGGTATACCTATACACATACCCAGGTATACATATACCCAGGTATACATATACCCAGGTATACATACACACATATACCCAGGTATACATATACACATATACCCAGGTATACATATACACAGGTATACATACACACATATACCCAGGTATACATATACACATATACCCAGGTATACATATGCACATATACCCAGGTATACATACACACATACCCAGGTATACAGGTACACATATACCCAGGTATACATATACACATATACCCAGTAATACATTAACCCAGGTATACATATACCCAGGTACACATATACCCAGGTA
>NW_022289432.1:0-1355 GCF_004355925.1 Anarrhichthys ocellatus
TGTGTGTCGGGAAAAGCTTAACTCGTGTGTCTGCACATACACAAACATTTAAGTATGTCCCCCCCCCCCCCCAACATTTATGATACATCATAATATTTTTTCCATAACATTTATTCGGGCCAAAAGGGTCCAGAGGTTGTGGGTCAAACACAAATACACAACATACTGTATTTGCATATTTAGTAAATCAGTGGAGGTGTTTTGTGTGTTTGGTGCTAAACTAGAATCAGAATGAGTCAACTCTTCATTCTCTTTAAAGCAACGTTCAAGGCATGTCAATCAAAAAGGCATTACATAATGTAACGATACACTCACAAGGTGTCATTTCACTCTCAGCCTGAAGAGCGGCTTTCATTTTATAATCTTTAGATTCAGACGATCAATGTGACTTGCTTGTCTTTCAACAGTGCTCTTTAATAAAGCCCATACAAACTTCCCTTTAGTTGTGAGCACTTCAAACTTTATTGAAGCAACAAAGGGTGGAAATATTTTCGATGCGACAGTTTTGCCAACAAATTATTATTATACATTTGTTTATTCAGGACACATTCAATGTGAAAAGGCTTTTGAGAAATTGAATCAGTGCTGTTTGATAGAAACGAACCAACCCGAACAGGTTTGAGTGAGAAAGCACCATTAAGGAGCGAACAGACAGTTAGATCCTCTGTGCGTGTGTGTAGGTATGTTGAATGTCAACTGTTACAACACTGCCATCACTTCCAGTAACGAGGAAGCTTCAAAGAAGAGCTCTCTAGAAGAGCTGCTATTGTGGTATATGAACCACACACACACATACACACTAAGCAAAGCTATTATTATAACATCACAATAGAAATAGTGGGTTAGCACTAGTGGAACAGGATCACGAAATATCAGCTGAGCATACCGTGGACTAACTAATCACAGTTTAACCCTCTTCAATGTAACCCTGAGGGGTCTGCAGAGGGCCCGAAGAAAAACGGATACCCAAAACAGTCAGAACCCAAATGCACCATCATGGTTCAATGATGATCCAGGGTCAGGTATGCTTTTCTGGACTGGGAAAAAAAATAAAAAATAAATAAATTATATATATATATATATAGTGGGTACGGAAAGTATTCAGACCCCTTTAAATTTTTCACTTTGTTTCATTGCAGCCATTTGCTAAAATCAAAAAAGTTCATTTTATTTCTCATTAATGTACACACCTTACAGCTCACAGTGCATGTCAGAGCAAATGAGAATCATGAGGTCGAAGGAACTGCCCAAGGAGCTCAGAGACAGAATTGTGGCAAGGCACAGATCTGGCCAAGGTTACAAAAGAATTTCTGCAGCACTCAAGGTTCCTAAGAGCACAGTGGCCTCCATAATCC
>NW_022289433.1:0-1354 GCF_004355925.1 Anarrhichthys ocellatus
GACTTTACTTCCTGTGTCTTCAGTAATAGTTCCTCCTCCTCCATCTTAACTAAAGCTCATCAATCACTGCTTCGTTCATCAGCCTCCGCTGATGACCTCAAACCAACAACATCCTAAATAAGTCTCCATCTCCCTGGATTCTTTAATAAAACTAAACCTCCTTTGAGTGCTACCGTCATATTTAACGTCTTTGTATTTTGTGTTGTCTCGTTCATAAGATTCAATACAAAGCAGGAGTGGAACAAGGCACATCAGTGTCAGAGACCCCCGAGATGGAGAGAGTCAAACGCAATCAGCACAACATTAGCACGGTAGAGAGAGACCCTACGTCTGTCCTCATAGCATCACTCTCTCCTTGTCTACATGTCAGAAATAACACCGTACACGCTGTGCTCCTGTTTGTCTCTATGTCGTCTGACTTTGTTTCTGTGTAATTTATGCAACCGGGCAGATTCAGTACAAGGAGTCTGTGGGTCAAGGCACCTCCATCCCAGATCTGCCTGAGGTGAAGCGGGTCCGAGAAACCCAGAAGAACATCAGCTCGGTAGAAGAAAAGAACTGCAGTTATCTGAAATGATCCCTTAAAATCATCCCCAAATGCCCTCTGACCTCTCCTCCTCCCAGAGTCTGAGGCTGCGGTCGAACGGTCCTCTTTATCTCATGAAGGTTCCTCACTGAAGCATCTTAGTGTCCGCCATGATAAGAGCTGAGGAAAGGTGCTTCAATGCTTCCTTTCCTTATCTCCTTTAGCATAGGAAACACTGGACCTTCCTTTATGAAAGGAAAGGAGACGATGCCGACCCACAATTCCTTGCGGCAGCAACATTTAAAGTGACGCAGCATGAAAACAAACGATATGTTTGTCTCACACAGGTTTAATAATTCATACAGTCATAAACTCATGAGATTCATAATGAACATGAAGAGACAGAGACAACCAGCTAGTTTCATTTATATGTTTTTATTTACTTTGAACATGAAACAAAACTGACAGTAAATATAGCAAAGTGTCACTGATCAGAGTCTCAATAAGAAGAAGCATCAGTGAAAGGTTTAAGTGCTCTTCAATAATACATTCATGGAGTCATGTTTAAGTGAGAGTGAGAGTGGAGTCTGAGTCTCTCTTTTCCTAACTCCTCATGAAGTCTCCTTCACATGTCTCCTTGACCTCATGACGTTTTCCATAGAGGTGAAGGAGAAGTGGTTAGGAAAGGACGTTAGAAGGTAACCTTTTGACTTTTCGACCGTAGCCTTGAGGACTTTACTTCCTGTGTCTTCAGTAATAGTTCCTCCTCCTCCATCTTAACTAAAGCTCATCAATCACTGCTTCGTTCATCAGCCTCCGCTGATGACC
>NW_022289434.1:0-1354 GCF_004355925.1 Anarrhichthys ocellatus
AAACACAAAATGCAGTTTTTAAATGAAGGTTTTTATTATTAAGGGGGGAAAAAAATCCAAACCTACACCCCTGTGTGAAAAAGTGATTGCCCCCTAAACCTAATAACTGGTTGGGCCACCCTTAGCAGCAACAACTGCAATCAAGCGTTTGCGATAACTGGCAATGAGTCTTTTACAGCGCTGTAGAGGAATTTTGGCCCACTCATCTTTGCAGAATTGTTGTAATTCAGCCACATTGGAGGGTTTTCGAGCATGAACCGCCTTTTTAAAGGTCATGCCACAGCATCTCAATCGGATTCAGGTCGGGACTTTGACTAGGCCACTCCAAAGTCTTCATTTTGTTTTTCTTAAGCCATTCAGAGGTGGACTTGCTGGTGTGTTTTGGATCATTGTCCTGCTGCAGAACCCGAGTGCGCTTCAGCTTGAGGTCACGAACAGATGGCCGGACATTCTCCTTCAGGATTTGTTGGTAGACAGCAGAATTCATGGTTCCATTTACCACAGCAAGTCTTCCAGGTCCTGAAGCAGCAAAACAGCCCCAGACCATCACACTACCACCACCATATTTTACTGTTGGTATGATGTTCTTTTTCTGAAATGCCGTGTTACTGTTACGCCAGATGTAATGGGACATACATCTTCCAAAAAGTTCAACTTTTGTCTCGTCAGTCCACAGAGTATTTTCCCAAAAGTCTTGGGGATCATCAAGATGTTTTCTGGCAAAACTGAGACGAGCCTTTATGTTCTTTTTGCTCAGCAGTGGTTTTCGTCTTGGAACTCTGCCATGCAGGCCATTTTTGCCCAGTCTCTTTCTTATGGTGGAGTCATGAACACTGACCTTAATTGAGGCAAGTGAGGCCTGCAGTTCTTTGGATGTTGTTCTGGGGTCTTTTGTGACCTCTTGGATGAGTCGTCGCTGCGCTCTTGGGGTAATTTTGGTCGGCCGGCCACTCCTGGGAAGGTTCACCACTGTTCCATGTTTTCGCCATTTGTGGATAATGGCTCTCACTGTGGTTCGCTGGAGTCCCAAAGCTTTAGAAATGGCTTTGTAACCTTTTCCAGACTGATAGATCTCAATTACTTTGTTTCTCATTTCTTCCTGAATTTCTTTGGATCGCAGCATGATGTCTAGCTTTTGAGGATCTTTTGGTCTACATCACTTTGTCAGGCAGGTCCTATTTAAGTGATTTCTTGATTGAGAACAGGTGTGGCAGTAATCAGGCCTGGGTGAGGCTAGAGAAATTGAACTCAGCTTTCCAAAGATGTGATAAACCACAGTTAATTTATGTTTAAACAGGGGGGGGCAATCACTTTTTCACACAGGGCCATGTAGGTTTGGATTTTTTTCCCCCTT
>NW_022289435.1:0-1354 GCF_004355925.1 Anarrhichthys ocellatus
TGCTGCTCTCTATCCAAAGCTGTTTTCAGAATCAAATCAGCAAACTTCGTCCCATCTCTTCCGGTCTGAATTTCAATGGAGAAGTGTTCACTTGAGCTCAGATGGTAATCTTTCACAGAATTTGTTCCAACATCTGGATCTGCAGCATTATTCAATGAGAATCTCTCCCCAACGGGGCTTGATTCAGAGATGTCTAAATGCATCGTGCCTCTTCGAAAATGGGGAGCGTTGTCGTTAATATCCGTGATTTCCACCTCGATATTAAACATTCGTATTGGATTTTCAATTGTAGCGTCTAATTTAACAAAACAAGACGTAGCTGTCTTCAAGGAGCATAACAGCTCTCTGTCTATCCTTTCAAAGACATACAGCTCTCCCGTGTCTTTGTTGATATCAAGATATTTCTTATTGCCTACAACGTCGAGGCGGATTTTTCTTTTAATCAGAGTCTTCACGTCTAATCCCAAATCAGTTGCTAAATTAGCAACGACTGAGCCTTCCTCCATTTCTTCGGGAACAGAATAATGGGTGACGGTAGATACCGTGTTCATCATGGCAAAAATAAAGATAAATACTGAAACGTACCATCTCCAGGAATACTGACGAGCCATTGTAAATAATCCGTATTTAGAACCTTGACATTTGATGTCCGTTGAAGAAATGAGACAAAGTCGTTAAAATCAATGATGAACGTCAATGAGGGTGTTCAAGGAAAACGTTTCTTTATGCTGTTATCAGCAGGGATGTACAATATGTCTGCCTGCCCAGCATCAATGAACTATCGCGAGAACGAAGATGTCATTAGATATATGTTTTTGTGGAAAGCAGCGACGTGACATGTCCTTCATGTGTCTTTGCATCTCGTAAAATTTCGGAGAAGTCAAAATTTCGTTTAACAAAGGTAAATTGTGTGGGATCCTGATTTTGGATTAAAGATAAATCAAACGTTCGGCATTATTTGTTTCAGGTATGATGCACACAATAATACAAGTTTTTTTTTTTATTTGTTTTATATTTGTATATTTTGTATACAATTTTTTGTTTTTAGGAATATATATTTACAGGTTTTTTTCACTAAACTTAAATTACATGGTCATTTAACAGTGCAAGAATGATGTCGCAGTCTTTTTCTTCGTTTTACACTTTTACGCGCCGGTTTGTGTGCGTAAAACCATTGCAATATCGAATAATAACTTACATACACGCGTTTCACATATTCATTTTTGTCTGTATTTGATGGACATGCTCAGTTTATATTTATTTAATTGAGTTTCTTCCATACCTGCAGAGTGGAAGCCGCTGAGCCGCTCGTGTCGGTCAGTCCTGTGCCTCTTGGTAAACTGGACACGATGTA
>NW_022289436.1:0-1354 GCF_004355925.1 Anarrhichthys ocellatus
TATACCGCCCCAGTTCCTTTGTTCTTTGACGGTTTGTCTCCAGCTATATTTGGAGTTCTGTACCAGTTTTCCATTCTATTTTTACAAGTGGTTCAGATTCTCTTATTCTCATTTCATCATAGGCTATCTGCTACATTTTCATTGCTTCGGTAATTGCTCACAATATTGTAATCTAATAAGTGACATCATATTCATCGTATATCGAAGTATTATCAGATCCATCGCATTGCTAATTCTCAGGTCACTGCTGACCTCTTTTGGTTAAATCGATTCAATGTCTTATGAGTGAGGTATGATTAATTAAAAGGGACAGGTAATGGAGACTTCCTGCTTGGCGAAATCTATAAAATGTCATGTGTGATGGGAAAATATATTATTGTATCATGCTTAGTTTTAAAGAATGTACTACTCGTAGTCAGGCGATGTTTTTTAATTAGTTTTGTATCCAGGTGCCTTGTTATCTCTTCCCATGAAGGGTGAGAAGTGAAGAGACACTGTGTCTTTGTCTTAGGAGAAAGACACAGAGAGACCTTGACTCCAGAAACTGAATGATGCAGAAACAGACATCCTGTCTGAAATACTTGTACTCCCCTTTTGCCACATTATCTGAATTTGTAAGACGTGAACCTTTGGTATGCATAAATGATGTTGAATGTTGCTCCTTTTAGAAGCCTTCTCACAGTACACTGAGATACGTGTTTTTGGGACTGCTCTCTCTTTATTGCAATAAAGACCAACAACTTTGATTCTTTCGAGACTCTGTTTATTGATCCAGATTGAAAACTTCCACCCTTCTCCCGATTAATCATAGAAATCTTCCATCACACATGCTTGTCATTCCAGTACTCTAGCCACATAGTCTTTGCTCAATCTGTTCTTATTCAGGTCACTGCTGACCATTAGCCATTGCTGGCTAAAGCCTATACATTGCAAGCAGGGCATTACTGGCTAGAGCCTTACATTGCAAGCAGGGCAGTGCTGTCCTCAAACCATTGCTGGCTAAGATTAATAAAGTCAATCTCACAGATGCTCTGGTCAGTGAGACCTATTTGTCGCAGCACTTTTGTTCATGTCTACTCATTCATGGTAAATCGCTGATTGTAATCACTTAACCTCAAGTTTCTGCTCTCTAAGTGAGCAGCCCAACATCTCCCCTCACCAACCAGGTGGCTTTGGCGTTGGAAGGCTTAACAGCACTGTCTGAAAACATGCACGTCCTGTACTGTTGAGAATACTGAAAAACAACTATTGATGATTCATCAAGGGTTTTTACTCAGGTGTTTGAAAGCTGATTTGTCACAACACAGTGGCCTCAGTGGGACATTACAAAGTCATAATCAATCAAAAGGTATGG
>NW_022289437.1:0-805 GCF_004355925.1 Anarrhichthys ocellatus
GTAAAAACAACAACAACATCAACAACAACAACATGTTTTAAACTTTATGGAACTCCTGTTTCGATGCCCTTCACTGCCATTTGTTATTAATATGCTTCAATACACAGGGGTAACTTTATCTTATTTATCAGCAATGCTAATGTTCAGGGTGGGTACAGATAAACAGCCTTAGACAGTTAGCATTAGCCATATTAGTTTCATTTCCAAATCAGGTGATAGCAGTACTTCAAGTGCTGAGTTTGGCTGTGGATTAGCTGTAGTCCATTTATTCAGATAGAACCAAGCTCAATCCAAATGATAGGAACTAAAACCAAACTAGAGGCTTGCAATCTAACAAAATACAAAATGATAAATAAAGTATATACAAGCATTGACCTCACCTGAGGACACCTTTAGGGGCAAACAGTTCAACACCATTCAGCTCACTGCAAAGATGTCGGGTGACTTCATGGCACTAATATTTCTTACATGTTTATCAATCCTTACGCATAGTCAGACTGCCGCTGTTTTGGGAGTGTATTATAGCCACAACACACTCACAGTTGAAGAGCCAGCTCCGTGAGTTAAGTGAGTGGGAATATCACTGCACCGTGCACCTGTTTGTGGCAATTTGGTGAATCGTTTTTGATATTTGGTGACAGGCATCATGAGGAGACTAGTTGCTCCCAGCCCCCCTCTATAGTTTTCCAGGAATGGGAACACTTCTTTTTTACAGAGCCCCTCCTGTAGCTCAGGCCTCTCTGCAGGAACTAGATCCACAGCGTGTTTGTTAACATTTCAACACCTTGTCGTCGCCCCCCCCCCC
>NW_022289437.1:905-1354 GCF_004355925.1 Anarrhichthys ocellatus
CCCCCCCCCCCCCCCCCCCCCTACACACACACACACACACACACACACACACACACACACTGCTACGTATGCACAGAAAGTGGTAAATAGAAAAATAATTAAAGGAAGCCACAGTGGGAGGGAGGAGACATACAGACAATGTAAAATCAACAACAAAAAAGGGGTTAATCACAGGTATGACATAAGCAGATATGATGTGAAACTTGAAATCCTCCACTTCAGGTCGTTTAAAGGGAGCAAACGTGTGTTTTTGACACATGTGGAGGAAGACAGGAGCGGAAATGTAACATTTGAAGTAGGCTAAAAAAGGGAGTGACAAGAAAACCCAGAAGGAAATGAAACAAAGAGAGGTGCATGAAATGAAAATATGAAGGTGTCTTACTAGGTTTTCATACACACACACACACACACACACACACACACACACACACACACACACACACACACAC
>NW_022289438.1:0-1354 GCF_004355925.1 Anarrhichthys ocellatus
GACTTTACTTCCTGTGTCTTCAGTAATAGTTCCTCCTCCTCCATCTTAACTAAAGCTCATCAATCACTGCTTCGTTCATCAGCCTCCGCTGATGACCTCAAACCAACAACATCCTAAATAAGTCTCCATCTCCCTGGATTCTTTAATAAAACTAAACCTCCTTTGAGTGCTACCGTCATATTTAACGTCTTTGTATTTTGTGTTGTCTCGTTCATAAGATTCAATACAAAGCAGGAGTGGAACAAGGCACATCAGTGTCAGAGACCCCCGAGATGGAGAGAGTCAAACGCAATCAGCACAACATTAGCACGGTAGAGAGAGACCCTACGTCTGTCCTCATAGCATCACTCTCTCCTTGTCTACATGTCAGAAATAACACCGTACACGCTGTGCTCCTGTTTGTCTCTATGTCGTCTGACTTTGTTTCTGTGTAATTTATGCAACCGGGCAGATTCAGTACAAGGAGTCTGTGGGTCAAGGCACCTCCATCCCAGATCTGCCTGAGGTGAAGCGGGTCCGAGAAACCCAGAAGAACATCAGCTCGGTAGAAGAAAAGAACTGCAGTTATCTGAAATGATCCCTTAAAATCATCCCCAAATGCCCTCTGACCTCTCCTCCTCCCAGAGTCTGAGGCTGCGGTCGAACGGTCCTCTTTATCTCATGAAGGTTCCTCACTGAAGCATCTTAGTGTCCGCCATGATAAGAGCTGAGGAAAGGTGCTTCAATGCTTCCTTTCCTTATCTCCTTTAGCATAGGAAACACTGGACCTTCCTTTATGAAAGGAAAGGAGACGATGCCGACCCACAATTCCTTGCGGCAGCAACATTTAAAGTGACGCAGCATGAAAACAAACGATATGTTTGTCTCACACAGGTTTAATAATTCATACAGTCATAAACTCATGAGATTCATAATGAACATGAAGAGACAGAGACAACCAGCTAGTTTCATTTATATGTTTTTATTTACTTTGAACATGAAACAAAACTGACAGTAAATATAGCAAAGTGTCACTGATCAGAGTCTCAATAAGAAGAAGCATCAGTGAAAGGTTTAAGTGCTCTTCAATAATACATTCATGGAGTCATGTTTAAGTGAGAGTGAGAGTGGAGTCTGAGTCTCTCTTTTCCTAACTCCTCATGAAGTCTCCTTCACATGTCTCCTTGACCTCATGACGTTTTCCATAGAGGTGAAGGAGAAGTGGTTAGGAAAGGACGTTAGAAGGTAACCTTTTGACTTTTCGACCGTAGCCTTGAGGACTTTACTTCCTGTGTCTTCAGTAATAGTTCCTCCTCCTCCATCTTAACTAAAGCTCATCAATCACTGCTTCGTTCATCAGCCTCCGCTGATGACC
>NW_022289439.1:0-1354 GCF_004355925.1 Anarrhichthys ocellatus
TTGTCATTCATGTCTTCAACCAGAATCTTTATAGTACATTGTCCTGATAATGCACTCGCTCCTTTATCAGTTGCTATAACTTCCATATCATAAATCCTGAAATCCTCATAGTTTAGCATTCCTTTAACGGTAATTTCACCACTAGAAGGATTCAGATTAAATGTGTCCTGTGTTTTCTCCGACGTATATAAACTATATGAATACGTAATATCGGAATTTGACCCTTCATCTAAATCTGTTGCATTGAGATGAACAACAAGGCTTCCAATAGGAGAATTTTCCATTATTTTTAAATTGTAGTTTAATTTGACAAAAGTAGGAGTGTTGTCATTTGTGTCTAAAACATGAACAATAACACTTGCAGTGCCAGAACGAGCAGGTGTTCCTCCATCTACAGCTGTGAGTATTAAATTATGAACAGCATGCTGCTCTCGATCTAAAGTCTTTGTTAAGATTAAATCTGCAAACTTCGACCCTTCTCTGCCAGTCTGAACTTCAATATTAAAATGTTCACTTTCACTCAGATGGTACGTTTTCACTGAATTTATTCCAACATCAGGATCAACTGCATTACTGAGAGAGAATCTCTCTCCTTTTAACGCGGCTTCAGATATATCTAAATGAATGACGTCTCTTCGAAACTGAGGGGCGTTGTCGTTCATATCCGATATTTCTACTTCTATGTTAAAAATTCGTACTGGGTTTTCTAGTATTACCTCCAGTCTGAGATAACAAGACGCTGATGACTTGGTATTGCAAATATTTTCCCGGTCAATCTTTTCAACAACATACAGTTCACCAGTCTCTTTGTTCACATCCAGATATTTCTTGTTTGCAATGATGTCAAGACGCATCTTCCTCTGGTTCAGTGTTTTAACATCCAGACTGAGATCGGTAGCAAGGTTTGCTACAACTGATCCTTCTTTCATCTCCTCAGGTATTGAATAATGAGTCACTGAAGTCAATGTGTTACGAACGAAAAAAAAAAGAATAACGAGCAGCACGTACCTTTTACAAGACTGCATTGTTACAAAGGACTCCATTGTTGTGTGCCGGTTTATTGCACTTCAAAGGAAATGACGTACGTTTCCAGAAATATCGATTTTTGCTGTTACGGTCTTAATCCCGAACATATTCTCACAATTTTAATCCCAAGGATATTTCGTCGCTGAAAAGGGTGAGCAGGTTTCGTAGTGGAGATTCAGCACCACCGAGCTGTCCGGTTGTTCAACGATCTGCCCCCACGACAACGATTCACTGTCATGGCGCTTATTCTGGCATTTTACTAACAAAACAGCGCCACCCTTTAGGTTTTCAAGACTATTTAGTTCAGTTTAAAAATATGTACCATAAA
>NW_022289440.1:0-1353 GCF_004355925.1 Anarrhichthys ocellatus
TGCTGCTCTCTATCCAAAGCTGTTTTCAGAATCAAATCAGCAAACTTCGTCCCATCTCTTCCGGTCTGAATTTCAATGGAGAAGTGTTCACTTGAGCTCAGATGGTAATCTTTCACAGAATTTGTTCCAACATCTGGATCTGCAGCATTATTCAATGAGAATCTCTCCCCAACGGGGCTTGATTCAGAGATGTCTAAATGCATCGTGCCTCTTCGAAAATGGGGAGCGTTGTCGTTAATATCCGTGATTTCCACCTCGATATTAAACATTCGTATTGGATTTTCAATTGTAGCGTCTAATTTAACAAAACAAGACGTAGCTGTCTTCAAGGAGCATAACAGCTCTCTGTCTATCCTTTCAAAGACATACAGCTCTCCCGTGTCTTTGTTGATATCAAGATATTTCTTATTGCCTACAACGTCGAGGCGGATTTTTCTTTTAATCAGAGTCTTCACGTCTAATCCCAAATCAGTTGCTAAATTAGCAACGACTGAGCCTTCCTCCATTTCTTCGGGAACAGAATAATGGGTGACGGTAGATACCGTGTTCATCATGGCAAAAATAAAGATAAATACTGAAACGTACCATCTCCAGGAATACTGACGAGCCATTGTAAATAATCCGTATTTAGAACCTTGACATTTGATGTCCGTTGAAGAAATGAGACAAAGTCGTTAAAATCAATGATGAACGTCAATGAGGGTGTTCAAGGAAAACGTTTCTTTATGCTGTTATCAGCAGGGATGTACAATATGTCTGCCTGCCCAGCATCAATGAACTATCGCGAGAACGAAGATGTCATTAGATATATGTTTTTGTGGAAAGCAGCGACGTGACATGTCCTTCATGTGTCTTTGCATCTCGTAAAATTTCGGAGAAGTCAAAATTTCGTTTAACAAAGGTAAATTGTGTGGGATCCTGATTTTGGATTAAAGATAAATCAAACGTTCGGCATTATTTGTTTCAGGTATGATGCACACAATAATACAAGTTTTTTTTAAATTTGTTTTATATTTGTATATTTTGTATACAATTTTTTGTTTTTAGGAATATATATTTACAGGTTTTTTTCACTAAACTTAAATTACATGGTCATTTAACAGTGCAAGAATGATGTCGCAGTCTTTTTCTTCGTTTTACACTTTTACGCGCCGGTTTGTGTGCGTAAAACCTTTGCAATATCGAATAATAACTTACATACACGCGTTTCACATATTCATTTTTGTCTGTATTTGATGGACATGCTCAGTTTATATTTATTTAATTGAGTTTCTTCCATACCTGCAGAGTGGAAGCCGCTGAGCCGCTCGTGTCGGTCAGTCCTGTGCCTCTTGGTAAACTGGACACGATGTA
>NW_022289441.1:0-1353 GCF_004355925.1 Anarrhichthys ocellatus
TACGAAAAACTATCTACACCTGTGATTATTGTGGCCAAAAGAATTAATGATAAAAATATTATTGCAATATCCTGAAATATAATCATAATAATGCTATCAGTGAAATTCATATTTGACTTTGTTTATTGAGCGTCTATTTCTTGGCGAATGAGTTACACTCTAAATACAATATAAGTGTAGGGAGGTGGAGAGAGAGTCTGTAACCATAACTGTTTGTATAAAATAAATTAAGAGGCGCTCGATTATTTAGACAATATTATCATATGTGTATTATTAATATGTCCATTTATAAATGTCAGAGTATATATTGCAACATGTGGGACAATAGTAAACAGCTCAGATCCCTGTCACTGTTTAAAAAATATTTTTATAAAAAATTGTAATCACTTAAGTTTATTTGATTTGATCGTTTTAATCAAAACTGGAGTAGACCCGTGAGAGCATTTTAGGCTTTTTCCCATGCATATTCTTTTATTATTTATATTATTGTTATTTTTTATGTGCTATTAAATGATTCAATCAATCAAAATCCTTAGAATATAAATACAATAACAGTCTAATCCTTATGCATTCCAGTTTCAATGTTCTGTCCTCCATGGTTATTATTTTTTAATTGTCAATTATATTGCGGCATTGCCTTCTCGAGCAGGTAGAGGGCAACTTGATGACCAAGCGAGGGAAAAGGAGATATGTTCAATTCATATCTTTTAAATGGCAGCTGATCCAGCAAATCTAAGCACCTCTCTGTTGTGTTTGGACTTTCATTTGTCTCCTGAAATCTGTAGAGTTTAGTTTTAGTTTGGGACATACTTGATATTTTCAGTACTATGCAAGGACATTTTATTCATGAAGCAAATTTATTTATAAGTAAACTCAATGTGTGTTACATCAAAAGGCACGTGTAAAACACCCTTCCACCCAAAAAAAGCAAAGAGCCCGGATTCACCTCTCAGAATACAGTTTTATGTTTGGGGTTAGGGAGCATTACAGCAGCCCTCCTTGGTAGTTGGTAACATGAACTAGATTTACTATGACTTGTTTCGACATACTATACGATGACTTTTTCCCGACTTTCTACACGACAACTTTTTTCGACATGATATACTATGACTTTTTTATGAATTTTTTCGACAATCTATACTGTGTCGAAAAAAGTAGTTTCTTAAAAGAAATGGCTTGATATATAAATCCTCCCAATTATTGATTTGTTTTTAAAGAGAAAGAGTTGCCCTTCTTATGTTACTGACATGACTTTCAAAGTTAAGGTCAGAGTCCAAAATAACTCTTGACTTACTGTCTCTGAAACACGATGAGTAAGTGTGAATACATTTCCTCACTCTGGTTTTTGGGATC
>NW_022289442.1:0-1352 GCF_004355925.1 Anarrhichthys ocellatus
GTATCACAGGGTGAGTAACTGAAATATAAAAATGATCATTTTGGGCTGAAGTATTCCCTTAAGTATTTAAAATGTAACTTTTTACTCACAGACTAAAGAGCAGTAATTTTAAACAGATTTAATAATCTCATGCAAATGATGCTTGTTATGATTATTAAGTAGGAACATTGAAAGTGTGTAAATGTAATGAGTTTAAATGTTAAATAAAGGTTATTATATATTTAATCCTAAATCCTAAGTATTTGGTTTATAAAGTTGAAGGAATTCTTGCCTCACATTTTTAAGGATGATTTCTTCGAGGAGCAAAAAACTTGGAAAGTCAAGATCAGTATCATCACACACACACACACACAATCCATCAGACGAAGGCTGCGACACTTTTTGACAATCTAAACCAAACTTATTCATTTATCTGCTTCACATCTTGCTGATGCAACCTGGAGAAAGACAAGTTCAAAGGACGTTGTCAGAATAAAAAAAAGCTGCAAACTGAGAGGAATTATTCAGCGTTGGAGGACGAAGCTCTTAAAAACACTCATCTATTGCTACTCGTCTACATTTCAGCTCAGTCTGCAACTCTGAGGAGTTTTATTAAGAGATCAAAACATCCACCATCTCTCTAGTCTTTGTCGTGTATCACATCCAGCTGCTTCAACGTGGAGAAGTCCAGGAACAGCAATGAAATCACAATGAGCAGATTAATATACAGTGACAATCGGGAGGAGGATGAGTGGAAATGGGTTTTATACTGCAGGGCTGATGAGGGGAAGTGGAAACAGGTGAGTCAGGTGACACAGAGGAGACAGGTCTGAGGTCTTCAGGTGGAGAGACACCTTCATTAAGAACTGATTGTTCTTGTTTCTGTAAAGAACAAGCAGACATTTTCATGAAGCTCACAGTGTTGTTATTTATCTCCTGTAATGTAAACTGTAACAAGGCGTTTAAGAAGTCAATGTCTCATTTTCCTGCTCCTCTCTCACCGATCCCTCCTTTAGACAACGAAACTACTTAGTTAGGTTGAGACAACGAAACTACTTAGTTAGGTTGAGACAACGAAAACTACTTAGTTAGGTTGAGACAACGGAAACTACTTAGTTAGGTTGAGACAACGAAACTACTTAGTTAGGTTGAGACAACGAAACTACTTAGTTAGGTTGAGACAACGGAAACTACTTAGTTAGGTTGAGACAACGGAAACTACTTAGTTAGGTTGAGACAACGGAAACTACTTAGTTAGGTTGAGACAACTGAAACTACTTAGTTAGGTTGAGACAACTGAAACTACTTAGTTAGGTTGAGACAACTGAAACTACTTAGTTAGGTTGAGACAACGAAACTACTTAGTTAGGTTG
>NW_022289444.1:0-1351 GCF_004355925.1 Anarrhichthys ocellatus
GTGTCAATGTACATGTTGAGGTTTAAAACAAAGGATGTGAGAGCCTGCAGGCCGCAGGTACTTTTCTGCTGCGAGCTTCTTACTGCGCATCAGAAAAATGAGCTGGATCCGTTTCAAAATTAAAAACAATATTTAATGTACTACACAAAGTTCACTTACAAACTGAATTAACTATCAATAGTAATATTTCATGAAATAGAGGCCCCATCCGCACCACACGACAGACTGGTGTGTCCGCCTCATGGTCCAGATGAGGTCTGATTATCTCCGGGGATTCAGTTTCTTTGTCTCTCCAAAGTCTCTGAAATGTCTCATATTACACATTCCTTAGCCCATCGATCAGCTCAGTGATTGGCTGAACCCTTCGGACTTCAGTCGGCCACTTCCTTGACCAATTCACCCCCCTTCTTGAAGGCTGTGCTCAGAAAGTCTCCAGCAACATCCCCCTCTCTCTGACTTAATGGCAGTGTCATAAATTCTCTGGTTTCTCTCACAGTGCACAACAAATTCAGTAACTCTCCCTTTAGTTTAAACCTTCTACAAGTAAACATATTGTAACACATAATATCCATCGCTAGGAGCGCTTTAAAACTTAAATTCCTCACATACAGATCCACTGATGCCTGTTCCGTGCTTTCTGAAACAGCATGGACTTTCTTGGGCTTGTATTTTGATGGCTGATACTGTGTTTTTGTCCTACACATATTAGCAAAGTGGTTGGGCTTTTTGCATTTGTTACACTGACGTCCTTTTGCGGGGCATTAACTCCGTGCGACCGTGTTCTCTTCCTGCTAACTGCATGAACAGACTGGCTAGCTGTATTAGCGGCGGGGCAACCCATAGTCTTTAGCTGCTGTTGTGATAGCTCGTGTGAGCTGCAATGTCGATCGCTTTCTCGAGCGTTAGATCTGGACCGTGACAGAGTAGTTTTTCCCGGACTCTTGGAGAGTTTGTACCGAAAACGATCCTGTCTCTAATCATCTCATCACCGTTAGGGTAGTTGCAGTCTTTTACTAGCAGCTTTAGCTCAGTCACTAACTGGTCGAAATTTTCACAATCCTTCTGTATCTTTTCGTCAAATTTATATCGCGCGAAAATGGGGTTAGCTTTGGGCGTTACAAATGCTTCAAACTTCGCATAGTACATATGGAGTACCTTCCTCTCATCTGCCGTGAGGGTCCATGTATTATATACATCTCTGCCTTTTTCACCGATCCACAGGAGTAGATAGCTGCACTTTTCTTCCTCCTTAGCGCTCAGCGGGCCGGAGAACATTAGCTCCACATGCTGGCGAAACTTTCTACTTAGGTAAAGTTAGAAAGATATTGACAGATTCGGACTTCCCGGTTCA
>NW_022289445.1:0-1350 GCF_004355925.1 Anarrhichthys ocellatus
AAGAAGTTTGGGACGACCAGAACTCTTCCTAGACCTGGCCGTCCAGCCAAACTGAGCAATCGTGGAAGAAGAGCCTTGGTGAGAGAGGTAAAGAAGAACCCAAAGATCACTGTGGCTGAGCTCCAGAGATGCAGTAGGGAGATGGGAGAAAGTTCCACAAAGTCAACTATCACTGCAGCCCTCCACCAGTCGGGGCTTTATGGCAGAGTGGCCCGACGGAAGCCTCTCCTCAGTGCAAGACATATGAAAGCCTGCATAGAGTTTGCCAAAAAACACATGAAGGACTCCCAGACTATGAGAAATAAGATTCTCTGGTCTGATGAGACCAAGATTGAACTTTTTGGCGTTAATTCTAAGCGGTATGTGTGGAGAAAACCAGGCACTGCTCATCACCTGCCCAATACAATCCCAACAGTGAAACATGGTGGTGGCAGCATCATGCTATGGGGGTGTTTTTCAGCTGCAGGGACAGGACGACTGGTTGCAATTGAAGGAAAGATGAATGCGGCCAAGTACAGAGATATCCTGGAAGAAAACCTCTTCCAGAGTGCTCTGGACCTCAGACTGGGCCGAAGGTTCACCTTCCAACAAGACAATGACCCTAAGCACACAGCTAAAATAACAAAGGAGTGGCTTCGGAACAACTCTGTGACCATTCTTGACTGGCCCAGCCAAAGCCCTGACCTAAACCCAATTGAGCATCTCTGGAGAGACCTGAAAATGGCTGTCCACCAACGTTCACCATCCAACCTGACGGAACTGGAGAGGATCTGCAAGGAAGAATGGCAGAGGATCCCCAAATCCAGGTGTGAAAAACTTGTTGCATCATTCCCAAGAAGACTCATGGCTGTACTAACTCAAAAGGGTGCTTCTACTCAATACTGAGCAAAGGGTCTGAATACTTATGACCATGTGATATTTCAGTTTTTCTTTTTTAATAAATTTGCAAAAATTTCTACATTTCTGTTTTTTTCTGTCAAGATGGGGTGCTGAGTGTACATTAATGAGAAATAAAATGAACTTTTTTGATTTTAGCAAATGGCTGCAATGAAACAGAGTGAAAAATTGAAAGGGGTCTGAATACTTTCCGTACCCACTGTATGTATGTATATATGTATGTATGTATATGTGTATATGTGTGTATATGTATGTATATGTGTGTATATGTGTATATATATATGTGTATATGTGTATGTATATATGTGTGTGTGTGTGTGTGTGTGTGTGTGTGTGTGTGTATGTATGTATATGTGTGTGTATATGTGTGTGTGTGTGTGTGTATGTATATGTGTGTGTGTGTGTGTGTGTGTGTATGTATGTATATATGTGTGTGTATGTATGTATATATGT
>NW_022289446.1:0-1245 GCF_004355925.1 Anarrhichthys ocellatus
AAAACTATTAAAATAGACCTTGTAGTTTCAGATCTACAGTCTAAAAGGTATGGGATGCAATTTTCGAGCAGAGGCATAAAATAGGGCTCGGGCTATAATTAATACCTAGGCTGTTTTTTGTGTTTGCAATTACTTCTCAGGTTAATATATTTCTTGGAACTGTTGTTTCCTTCATTAAAACTTTTACACATAGAATGCAAATATTACGTGTCTAAGAAGCAAAGTCATTTTTTTTCAGGCTCTGTGGACAAATCTATTTAACCCTCTTATGGAAAACGTGTTGCAAATGACACAAATTCACATTGCTGCAGATATGAATAGTTTTGATTGAAATTTGAATGCTGTTTATTCATCACGGTCTTCATGTTTAAAGGTCTTGAGAGTCACATCGTTTAAACTCCACACCTCCAGTTTGTAAAGCAGGCTGTCTCTCCTGAATTTTAAGTTATTTTACAGGCTGAGTAGCAACAAACATTGCGGCTAAACTTTTCCTGATGAGTTATATTAGCGAGAGATCCTCTGTAAATGCTTCAGCTGCAACTTTCTTGTACATACAATATATTATTCAACATAAAAAAGAAAGGTTTTCAGCGCTCTACCAGCTTAAGGTGTCCATTTCTTACAGTGTGCTCTGCATTGTGCAGCTCTGACACACATAAAAAGTTTCTCCGCTTCAATTTGTGCCAATCTGACTTTGGAAAAAAGGGGAAAATATGTTCTTTCTCCACGGTGATCCGTCTTCAAAGTGGGCCTGTGTGCGCTGAGGAGGGGGGTGATAAGTGTTGGGGATGTAGTAAATTTGAATACAATGACATAAAATAAAGCTGGTTGTCATGCTCGGCGGTTCTGCTCCGGCGGGCCTTCCCTTTCTGTCTAAAGCTGCTCGACACAGTTCCGGATTTACCAAATCCTCCGAAGACGAAACGAACCCTGTCGCTTCATTGTGTGAGAGCTGCCGTCAAACAACCACCCTCCTCCTCCTGGTCCCCCTCCATCCTCCAATCCTCCCGCTGGTCCTCTCTCTCTCTCCATACAGACTGGGGAGGACAGGCAGGAAGTCAGGTTGCACTTTGAGCTTTTAAGCATTTGGGGATTGGTTTCAATTTAATGTGGAGACGTAAAAAAAAGAAAGAATCAATTTAAAGGAGCTGGGTCTCCGGGGTCACCTGGTGGAGCGAGCAGTGGAAATGAGAGAGAGAGAGAGAGAGAGAGAGAGAGAGAGAGAGAGAGAGAGAGAGAGAGAGA
>NW_022289446.1:1255-1350 GCF_004355925.1 Anarrhichthys ocellatus
AGAGAGAGAGAGAGAGAGAGAGAGAGAGAGAGAGAGAGAGAGAGAGACAGAGAGAGAGAGAGAGACAGAGAGAGAGAGACAGAGAGAGAGAGAGA
>NW_022289447.1:0-1349 GCF_004355925.1 Anarrhichthys ocellatus
ATACAACCAGAGGAGTCGCCCCCTGGTGGACACTAGAGAGAATGCAGGTTTCAAGACATGAAGCTTTGGCTTCACTTTTCAGTACTGGAGGTTGCCTCTTGCTTTATACCCTCTGCTTGATTCTCTCTCTGTTTGATACACACTGTGAGGTTCAGTTTCAGTGAGAACATGTGAAAAATGAGCAAAAGGATAATCTGTGTGCATCAGAAGCAGCAGCGAGGCTCTGACCTTCTCCTCGCGGTCGATTGACAGCAATGGGAGTGAATGATCGACGGCAGGTCGGTCCAACCTTCACAAGAACATAATGTGAGAGCTCCTGACTGCATGTGGCAACAAAAAACAACATAAAAATGGTGATAAAAAATAGTCTAGTGGCATCATCCTCGTGAGGCTGTAAAATCCAACATTTACAGGAGCTGTTTATCGGTGCAGAGTTACATCACAGCTCGTCTCCTCGCATGAGCATCAAGAAGACCACAAGCAGAGAGACGAGACGCGTCATACGTGCAAACTGTGAGCGTGTGCATGTGTCCTCTAAATTTGTCCGTATTACTGGGAGTTAGCGTCGTTGTTTTTTTTCTGTCACGAGGCGCAGACGCTTATCTGAGGATGGCAGCGTTGCCATGGCTCTAATCAGTGGAACACCTGACGCTTCACTACCGTCTCTCGTGGCTTCTGGTTCACGTCTTCTCTCAATTAGCTCCGAGGGAGAGAGAAAGAGAGAGTGGAGACGAACGGGGAGAAAGAACTCAGCAGATGGAGATGTTTTTTTTCAATGGAAAACATAAAAAAAATTGCATTCCATTGTTTTTGTAAAAAGATACGGTCTTTGTGCTGCAGCGACATGTGTGAAATACAGAAACACTGACACAAAATGTCCTTGGTAGTCGGTCTGTAATTCAGACTCAGTGATCGACAGAGACAACCACATGAACTGAACAGCTGTGGCAGTGGAACAGTTGCTGACATTTGTTCTGTTTTACCGACTTAACGAGATGAGAAATGAGAAACCAGAGCTGGAGAATCCTTATGGGTCATTAAGTCCATTTCTGGACTGTATCAAGCTTGAGTTTAGAAAGTCTGAACAGCAAAAATCTATATGAAATATGATTTTTGTAAATCAGATCTACACCACATTTGGAGATTGAATTGCGATTCCAATCGGATTTCTACGTCCGGATGCTCTGGCGGCTCAAATCAGATTTTAAAGAGTGTTTTGCGTCACAAAACAAACATATGTGGACTGAGGAGGAGTGACGTAGAGACGCCTTATACGTCTCTGGTAGAGACCTGTCAATCACCGTGTAGCCCCGCCCTAAAGCATCCCCTGCTTTATGGTCTGTGTGACT
>NW_022289448.1:0-1349 GCF_004355925.1 Anarrhichthys ocellatus
ATACAACCAGAGGAGTCGCCCCCTGGTGGACACTAGAGAGAATGCAGGTTTCAAGACATGAAGCTTTGGCTTCACTTTTCAGTACTGGAGGTTGCCTCTTGCTTTATACCCTCTGCTTGATTCTCTCTCTGTTTGATACACACTGTGAGGTTCAGTTTCAGTGAGAACATGTGAAAAATGAGCAAAAGGATAATCTGTGTGCATCAGAAGCAGCAGCGAGGCTCTGACCTTCTCCTCGCGGTCGATTGACAGCAATGGGAGTGAATGATCGACGGCAGGTCGGTCCAACCTTCACAAGAACATAATGTGAGAGCTCCTGACTGCATGTGGCAACAAAAAACAACATAAAAATGGTGATAAAAAATAGTCTAGTGGCATCATCCTCGTGAGGCTGTAAAATCCAACATTTACAGGAGCTGTTTATCGGTGCAGAGTTACATCACAGCTCGTCTCCTCGCATGAGCATCAAGAAGACCACAAGCAGAGAGACGAGACGCGTCATACGTGCAAACTGTGAGCGTGTGCATGTGTCCTCTAAATTTGTCCGTATTACTGGGAGTTAGCGTCGTTGTTTTTTTTCTGTCACGAGGCGCAGACGCTTATCTGAGGATGGCAGCGTTGCCATGGCTCTAATCAGTGGAACACCTGACGCTTCACTACCGTCTCTCGTGGCTTCTGGTTCACGTCTTCTCTCAATTAGCTCCGAGGGAGAGAGAAAGAGAGAGTGGAGACGAACGGGGAGAAAGAACTCAGCAGATGGAGATGTTTTTTTTCAATGGAAAACATAAAAAAAATTGCATTCCATTGTTTTTGTAAAAAGATACGGTCTTTGTGCTGCAGCGACATGTGTGAAATACAGAAACACTGACACAAAATGTCCTTGGTAGTCGGTCTGTAATTCAGACTCAGTGATCGACAGAGACAACCACATGAACTGAACAGCTGTGGCAGTGGAACAGTTGCTGACATTTGTTCTGTTTTACCGACTTAACGAGATGAGAAATGAGAAACCAGAGCTGGAGAATCCTTATGGGTCATTAAGTCCATTTCTGGACTGTATCAAGCTTGAGTTTAGAAAGTCTGAACAGCAAAAATCTATATGAAATATGATTTTTGTAAATCAGATCTACACCACATTTGGAGATTGAATTGCGATTCCAATCGGATTTCTACGTCCGGATGCTCTGGCGGCTCAAATCAGATTTTAAAGAGTGTTTTGCGTCACAAAACAAACATATGTGGACTGAGGAGGAGTGACGTAGAGACGCCTTATACGTCTCTGGTAGAGACCTGTCAATCACCGTGTAGCCCCGCCCTAAAGCATCCCCTGCTTTATGGTCTGTGTGACT
>NW_022289449.1:0-1348 GCF_004355925.1 Anarrhichthys ocellatus
TATATATGAACATCTTCTTGGCATTATGAAAGCCAAGAAGTTTACTCTAACGTCCCCACTGACTCCCCGCTTTCTTTTTTTTATCTTTACTTCCAGTGTCTGAATGCCAACTCTGTGGGTGATGGAGTTGAGCAGGCAACTCTGTGGGAAGATGAGGAGGTCCAGTAAGAGGGCCCAGCTCTCCTCTTCTCCTACATCCACTCAGGGCCTGGAGATCCACTTGTACACACCGGAGGTGCACCAGCTAGAGTACTTCAAGGGCTGCTACACCGCGTTGGAGCTCTGCGTGGACGCCGCCAAGAAATGCTGTGAGTGACTGATCAGTTGGCTCCTTATTGTTAACCCAAGCAGTGAACCGCTGGTGGCCAATTCAAGTAAAAATTATTTTGTAATTCCTGCGGTAATGACATAATGATAACATAATGTTCTTTACAGTTTTTACATAGATTGGCACTGATATTCACAGAGACAGGCCTGCTAATCAGCCTTCCTACCAATCAAATCGCTGGTCTGAATATTCGTCTTTTGTTGTTCTTTTCTTTTCCCTTTCTCAGCAATCTCTCCCTTGTGCCATAACCTATTTGCCCTGTATGATGAGACAACTAGCATGTGGTACCCTCCCAACTATGAGTTCAAGATCACGGATGAAACCAGTGTCAAGTTGCACTATCGCATGAGGTAAGACTACACTGGAGTTGAATATTACGGGGTGAGAGCCAAGACCTCCAAGTCAGTGGTCATGATAATCAGAAAACTTCGAGAGTGCCCCCTTCAAAGTGGGTGCAAGTTGCTACCTTAAGTGACAGAGTTCAAGTATATCATGGTATGTGCTGTCGACAAGTAGACACCACTGGTAGTGAGCCGGGCCTGAAGGCAAAGCTTTTATTTACCACTTGATCTACATTTCACCTCATCTTTGGTCAAGAAGATCTGGGTAATGACCACAGGATGAATTCTGGGATTCTTGTGGTTGAAATGTGTTTGCTTGAAGTGCTGTCCCTCCATGTTGAAAGGATCCAATTTGGATCTAGACGCTTCCTGCAGGCCTCTCTTCGGACATATTAAGGGGCGTGTCCAAATTGGAGCAGACTGTGCGACTGAATGTGAATACAGTTGGAACATATCCTGTATCCAACTGAGCTGAAAGACATGGCAAGGTGGAAGCCAAGACTACTTTGTGTATCCCGCTGTCATCACGGCATGTGCCACAACAATTGGTCGAACATTAATAGAATACAGTGACTGTTGTATGTATTTAGTCCATGGAATTTGTCTCCGGTTTCCACTCCGCTCTCAATGTACAAACACAAATTTACAATAAACAAGACTATATATATATATATATATA
>NW_022289450.1:0-1348 GCF_004355925.1 Anarrhichthys ocellatus
CACACACACACACACACACACACACACACACACACACACACACACACACGTTTCCATCACTTTAGAGGACATTACATTGACTTACATTCATTTTCTGCAGACTTTACCTTTTAATAAACTTATGATTTATTGTGGATTTATTTCTCTCGTTTCCTCTCCTCCTCTTCTCTCATTCCCTCCATTCTCTTGTTTCTTCAACTTGTTTCTTCTCTTGTTTCCTCACCCATTTCCTCTTTCCTCTCTTTTCCTATCCTGTTTCTTTTTTCCTCTCCTCTCCCGTTTCATCTCCTCTCCTCACCTATTTCCTCTCTCCTCACTTGGTTCTTCTCCTCCTCCTCTCCTCTCCCTACCCGTTTCCTCTCTCCTCACCTGTTTCCTCTCCCCTCTCCTCCCTCCTCCTCGTCGTCTCCTCCTGCAGATCTCCAGGTTGTGTGCGGAGGAGGCAGCAGCTCAGGAGCAGACCGGTCAGGTTGAGGAGTGTCTGAAAGTCAACCTGCTGAAGATCAAACATGAAGCCTGTAAAAAGGTCAAAATATGATCCATCTTTGTGTCCAGTGAACTCATTTAGGATTATTAGTCCCAGAAGTATCGATGATCATTTGATCTGGATAGTTCACAATGAAAGGACTCCTATGAACAACTAGTTCAGTGAGTTAACATGTAATCTTTAGAGTTTGTTGATTTTTCATTGTAATAATAAAACTCCTCCTCCTGGTGGTGTGTTCAGGTGTCCGTAGACTGTAGGATAAATGCATTAATTAACGAACAAGACAGTGGTTTGCTTTAGAAAACAAGCTTGTAAAGATGGATGACTATTCTTTCTCTTTTAAACAGTTTGGGTGCAGAAAACTGAGCCGTCTTCCTCACGTCTTTGTTGCAGGAAGTCCTGAACATGCTGAAGGAGAGTAAGGCGGACATCTTCGTTGACCCGGTCCTCCACACGGCGTGCGCTCTGGACCTCAAACACCACTGTGCCGCCATCACACCCGGCAGAGGACGACGTGGGTGCTCTCACACAGCACATTTAGATCTGTGTGTGTGTGTGTGTGTGTGTGTGTGTGTGTGTGTGTGTGTGCGTGTTTGAACTCGTTGCTCCCTCTCTCCGTCCAGAGATGTCGTGTCTGATGGAGGCGTTACAGGACAAGAGAGTTCGTCTGCAGCCGGAGTGCAAGAAGAGACTTCAGGACCGCATCGACATGTGGAGCTACGCTGCAAAGGTGAGACACCAGGAGGAGAAAGTATATTTATCTTTATAGTTTATTAAAAAATGTAAATCTGGAGGCAACAAAATTGAAACCGATGCTTCATGTGTTAAAGCTGCATTCTCTCTAGTGTCCACCAGGGGGCG
>NW_022289451.1:0-1348 GCF_004355925.1 Anarrhichthys ocellatus
CACACACACACACACACACACACACACACACACACACACACACACACTCAACAATCAAGCGCTATGAAATTCACCACCTCAGCCTTTTAAGAGCACACAAACACACACATACAGATCCACAGACAGGCAGTAATCAAATGGTGCAACACTAAAACACACTCCTATTACATTACATTAACAGCTTCCTCAATAACCATTTCTCTCTCATACATACACGTGTAGAGAAACACACACAAATCTCTTTCACAGTATCTTATAACGCACATAGGAATATGTAGCCAAACATCCACACAAAACTAGAGAAAATGACATGACTAACAGAATTATGAAGAAGGTAAATTTAATATCCAATAATCCACTGCTGTGAAGGTAAACAGGAGTATAGAAAATAGAGAAAAAAACCACACAGTTGGAATACAATTTCCCAAACTTATATTTGTACTTTATGTATACTATAGAGCAACTGACCTTGATGTGTGTAATATTAAACAGTCATAGCTATTAAATGGCTGTTTCATTTTGGATGTTTCAGCACCAATTGTGGGGATAGAGCTATATTACAATTTAGCAGTAGGTATTTATGGTTTCCCTGTAATAAATAGACCTGGTTCTAGTGAAGGATTTTACATTTCTAATGCGGCATCAGCAAAATGATAGCTGTAATGATTAACCAAGACTGTAGCAGCAAAAACAGCTTTTGATAAATGGTTGAGTTTCTGTTTTGGAAAAATGGCAAACCTATGAAGACCACATGAATAGCTACAATGTAAAATATGAAAGCGAGAGGTTCTCGTCAACCTAAAGTCAGTGAACATGTGTGTGGATGATCAAAGTAACTAGTTAATCATGCCAAATGCAAAAGAACAGAGAGGGAGCAAGAAGTCAAGAGAGAGAGAGAGAGATGAGGGAGGGTTCAGAGAGATTTGAACAGATGTAAAGGAAAGAAAGTGTAAACAAGACAGAGGGAGAGAAATGGAGACAATGATGGGGAACGAAGAGAAGAGACAGGGAGAGGTGTCACTAATTTATACATTAAAGAGCCCTCAGATCTTACATGGTTCAACACAACTTAGCATCGAGGGCAAGCAATTTATTCAATCTTTTAGTTCCTCATTCTGTCTTCTCTTTGGTGTGTGAGCTGAGCTAAAGCAGGGGTCCTCTGGAAAGTGTGTGTCTGCACGTGTAGCCTATGTAAAAGGGTCAGTGTGCATGTGTGCTCCTTGTGCAAATATATCCGTGTTTATTTGTGTGCATTTGCATGTATCCTAACAAGCCCACATCTGCATGCATCTTTTTTTGTACCCGTGTGTCCCTAGCAAGTGCACAGCTGTGTGTGTGTGTGTGTGTG
>NW_022289452.1:0-1279 GCF_004355925.1 Anarrhichthys ocellatus
TATATATTAGTGCTGGGCAACGATTACAATTTTTAATCGCGATTAATCTCATTGTTATGGCAAAGTTCAATAATGAATTCAACAGTAGTGTATTGTGCACTTTTATTTTAAAGTACTGCTATATGAACAAAAGGTCAATAACATTTGGTGTAAACACTTTAAACACATCAGGTTGTTGTTAGCAGCAGTATTCCCTTTACACAGTAGCAGTTATAGTTATGATGATTCTGATCATAGATATTCAGCCGGTGTTCATAACTTTATCTCCATGTGTGTAAGAGATGATATTTAAATATACACCTTGAAAACTGCAAACCTATCTACATCATGTTTTCTTGTTTGTTAAATTATCAGTAGTGATACTAAATGATGCTTATTATACATATTACAAACAAAACACTAATAATTTAAATGAATCATTGCTTTTTTTGGTATTTAGGTCAGACACATATGCAACGCTGATTACGGTAATATGTGTGGTATTTGTTATAAATGTACGTTGGTACATAGAGGGTGATAAGAAGCTGTACATGGAGGGACTTAGGACCCAGGGGAATGTAGGCGAAGGAAACAGGAAGAGACAGAAGAGACGCCACACAAACAGCTGTTCACCGCTCGCTGCCAACCGGTGGGCCGGCCGGCTCTTGTGTTAATATGTCCGCTTAATAATAAAAAAATAACTGCGTAACGCGCGATAATATAGTTGTCGGCGTTAATTAATTAATGCGTTAATGCGATAATAACGAGTCAACTTGCCCAGCACTAATATAAATATTATACTGTATATGTGTGTGCGTGTGCATGTGTGTTTGTGTGCGTGTATGTGTGTGTGCATGCTTGTGTGTGCG
Organism: Anarrhichthys ocellatus; assembly: GCF_004355925.1. NCBI lineage: Eukaryota > Metazoa > Chordata > Actinopteri > Perciformes > Anarhichadidae > Anarrhichthys > Anarrhichthys ocellatus. Next base: position 849 of record NW_022289452.1, read on the forward strand.
TGTGTGTGCATGTATGTATGTGTGTGTGTGCGTGCATGTGTGTGTGTGTGCGTGTGTGCGTGCATGTGTGTGTGTGTGTGCATGTGTGTGTGTGCCAACAGAAAGTGGTGGAGCGTTTCCATAGGAACAGATCCAAACCTGCCAAAGCAGACGTGGCCGAGCGAGTGTTCCTATTGGCTGAAAGACGAATTGAGCTGACCTATCATCTGGAAGATGACGGAATCATCGCCTCAAAGAGGAGCTTCATCAAACCGGAGAACGCAACGGTAACAAAGAAGGCCGAGGACTTCAGAGCTCAACTGGTGTCCAGCTACCAGGTACAGACGACTAAACACACAATACACACTCGGGTTCACAGCCTTTTCAAAGTAACCGTTGCTGAGATGTGTGTGTGTGTGTGTGTGTGTGTGTGTGTGTGTGTGTGTGTGTGT
>NW_022289453.1:0-1348 GCF_004355925.1 Anarrhichthys ocellatus
AAACACAAAATGCAGTTTTTAAATGAAGGTTTTTATTATTAAGGGGGAAAAAAAAATCCAAACCTACATGGTCCTGTGTGAAAAAGTGATTGCCCCCTAAACCTAATAACTGGTTGGGCCACCCTTAGCAGCAACAACTGCAATCAAGCGTTTGCGATAACTGGCAATGAGTCTTTTACAGCGCTGTAGAGGAATTTTGGCCCACTCATCTTTGCAGAATTGTTGTAATTCAGCCACATTGGAGGGTTTTCAAGCATTAACCGCCTTTTCAAGGTCATGCCACAGCATCTCAATCGGATTCAGGTCGGGACTTTGACTAGGCCACTCCAAAGTCTTCATTTTGTTTTTCTTAAGCCATTCAGAGGTGGACTTGCTGGTGTGTTTTGGATCATTGTCCTGCTGCAGAACCCAAGCGCGCTTCAGCTTGAGGTCACGAACAGATGGCCGGACATTCTCATTCAGGATTTTTTGGTAGACAGCAGAATTCATGGTTCCATTTACCACAGCAAGTCTTCCAGGTCCTGAAGCAGCAAAACAGCCCCAGACCATCACACTACCACCACCATATTTTACTGTTGGTATGAAGTTCCTTTTCTGAAATGCCGTGTTACTTTTACGCCAGATGTAATGGGACATACACCTTCCAAAAAGTTCAACTTTTGTCTCGTCAGTCCACAGAGTATTTTCCCAAAAGTCTTGGGGATCATCAAGATGTTTTCTGGCAAAACTGAGACGAGCCTTTATGTTCTTTTTGCTCAGCAGTGGTTTTCGTCTTGGAACTCTGCCATGCAGGCCATTTTTGCCCAGTCTCTTTCTTATGGTGGAGTCATGAACACTGACCTTAATTGAGGCAAGTGAGGCCTGCAGTTCTTTGGATGTTGTTCTGGGGTCTTTTGTGACCTCTTGGATGAGTCGTCGCTGCGCTCTTGGGGTAATTTTGGTCGGCCGGCCACTCCTGGGAAGGTTCACCACTGTTCCATGTTTTCGCCATTTGTGGATAATGGCTCTCACTGTGGTTCGCTGGAGTCCCAAAGCTTTAGAAATGGCTTTGTAACCTTTTCCAGACTGATAGATCTCAATTACTTTGTTTCTCATTTGTTCCTGAATTTCTTTGGATCGCAGCATGATGTCTAGCTTTTGAGGATCTTTTGGTCTACCTCACTTTGTCAGGCAGGTCCTATTTAAGTGATTTCTTGATTGAGAACAGGTGTGGCAGTAATCAGGCCTGGGTGTGGCTAGAGAAATTGAACTCAGCTTTGCAAAGATGTGATAAACCACAGTTAATTTATGTTTTAACAGGGGGGGGCAATCACTTTTTCACACAGGGCCATGTAGGTTTGGATTTTTT
>NW_022289454.1:0-1347 GCF_004355925.1 Anarrhichthys ocellatus
CGCTTGAGGTAGGCACTCCGTCCCCACCTGGAGGGAGCAATCCACCGGTTTCCGGCAGAGCACCATGGCCTCAGATGTGGAGGTGCTAACTCTCATCCCCGCCGCTTCACACTCGGCTGCAAACCGCCCCAGTGAATGCTGGAGGTCACGATCCGAGGAGGCTAACAGGACCACATCATCTGCAAACAGCAGAGAGGCGATCCCGAGACCCCCGACCTGACGTTCTCCGCCCCCAGGCTGCGCCTAGATATCCTGTCCATGAAAGTCACGAACAGGACCGGAGACAAAGGGCAGCCCTGGCGGAGGCCAACACCCACCGGGAACGTGTCTGACTTATTGCCGAGAATGCGGACACAGCTCCTACTGCAGTCGTACAGAGACCGGATCGCCCATTGTAATGGGTCCGGCACCCCATACTCCCGCAGCACCCTCCACAAGACCCCCCGAGGGACCCGGTCGAAAGCCTTCTCCAAGTCCACAAAGCACATGTAGACTGGTTGGGCAAACTCCCAGAACCCCTCCAGTAGTCTTGCGAGGGTAAAGAGCTGGTCCACTGTTCCACAGCCGGGACGGAATCCGCACTGCTCCTCTTGAATCTGAGGTTCGACAAGCGGTCGGAGCCTCCTTTCCAGCACCCTGGCATAAGCCTTCCCCGGGAGGCTGAGTAGTGTGATACCCCGGTAATTCGAGCACAATTACCGGGGGACCGGAGAGTGTGCTCGAAAACAAATCTACATTAGAGTAAATATCATACCTGCAAACTTGTCGGTTTTCGGCGAAATTCGCCGTTTTGAATCAAAATATATCATCCACGTGAATCGTGTAGATCCGTAGAGGTTTTTTTTTTTCGTGGGGGGGGTCAACTGGCCAGCCAGTGTTTGTCAGATTGGAGAGAGACGAGGAGAAAAGGTGACGTCGTGATCTTCGCAATAGAACATCTTTGATGTGTTGAGTTTTGGCCAATCAGCGTTCGGATGTGTACAGCGTCTTCATTTCCCTCCGTTAAAGTTTAAGTTACGTTATGTTCCGTTACCGTTCAGACTTGCTGGGTTAAGTTAACGTCCACTGCACGCGGAACTTTGTCGACTGTTAACGGTCGTCATTATCATGATTTAGGAGGAAAAAAGGTAACGTGATGAAACATGAAGCCCCCCCGTGTTCCGGTTCAGTTCACGCGGTCACTCATTAACGTTAAACCAGAACACCGGCGCATCTGGTTGCAGGTTGTTTGTTTTAACTCAAAGTAGAATGAGGATGATTTCATGGTCAGAATAACTTTCATGACCACGAAACATGAGGTCCAGATACTGATGAGATGATGAGGCCCAGATACTGATGAGATGATGA
>NW_022289455.1:0-1347 GCF_004355925.1 Anarrhichthys ocellatus
CACACACACACACACACACACACACACACACACAATAGAAGCACTAGAATATCCACAAATACGAAGGCAAACAGAAAGACTCACAAAACACAAACACACATTCAACCTCTTGGCGTGCAGCTTCCCTCTCAGTTTTAAGACTTTAAAAGTATCCGAGTACTTCTAATATTTCATGTATCCGCTCGTTCCAAGTCTTGATTGAAGCTCCATAATTATTACGCTACGTAAAATATTTAAACTCAATATACGGCCTTATTTTTGGGCTGTACTGTTTTATCAAAAGCAAAATATTCTACATGCTTTGCACATCATTTTAAACACCTTTGTTCTAAATCCATCTTGACATATCTGTTATTTCATATCCTCATTTTCAACCATGTGCGTCCAAAAACGTTACTTTTCAGGAAGAAAAACAACTCTTCTAAATGCTTTGCGTTGGTTAAATATGTGTGAAACGCACAGATGGATTGAGTGAGTGACTAATAGCATCGCTTTATGAAGAGGAAAAGCAGGCAAACTCTGGAGATATGAGGTATTTAAGATGTGTTTTGAATGAAAGTTCGCTGCAAAGCTTCAGTTTGCGTTGATTAAAGTCCCGAACACACGCTCACGATCTCTCTCTGTTTTCTTACAGGATGGCCACGTGAGGACACTTTCTGTGGGGACTCCCGCTGGAACCAGACTGAGCGCGTGCAGACCAACAGGTAAGCTGAACACGACACACTCCAAATGAAATGAGTCCTCAGAGATCGTTACAGGACGGCTGTGTGAGGTTCATGAACACTGAGGGAAACCCAGCGACTTGTTTCGGGGCCAAGAATGTTCCTGAAAAGCTTGTTTTCCACATATCTTCTTTATGCGCGTAACGTGAATACATCTTACATGTACAGGATGATTCAGAGCTGTATCCTTAAACTTTGGATGCTCTCCATGCAGCTCGGGAGTATTTTCCACTCGGTGGAACATTTAGAATTGAATGCAGCGTTTCAAAACAACATAAATCCAAATGATAGAAATGTGCACGGAAGGGAATATTCTATGAAGGTTACACATGGGAGCACGGGGCTCCTTCTTATCTGTTTATTTTATTATATATATATATACTGTTGTGGTTATACTTGTTTCGCTGGTATTTGGGGTATTTTTCTTCATTGTGGAATATCTCCAGCTGGTTTCTGAACTGGGCCGACTGATTTCCTGAGAAAAAGAATCCGGGATCAAGTCAAGATAGGGACAAACAGCAGGAGAGGACAGAATGTCAATGTGACCACAAACGGAAGTGGAACTAGAAGTCAGCTGCAAAACACACACACACACACACACACACACACACACACACACACACAC
>NW_022289456.1:0-1347 GCF_004355925.1 Anarrhichthys ocellatus
CACACACACACACACACACACACACACACACACAATAGAAGCACTAGAATATCCACAAATACGAAGGCAAACAGAAAGACTCACAAAACACAAACACACATTCAACCTCTTGGCGTGCAGCTTCCCTCTCAGTTTTAAGACTTTAAAAGTATCCGAGTACTTCTAATATTTCATGTATCCGCTCGTTCCAAGTCTTGATTGAAGCTCCATAATTATTACGCTACGTAAAATATTTAAACTCAATATACGGCCTTATTTTTGGGCTGTACTGTTTTATCAAAAGCAAAATATTCTACATGCTTTGCACATCATTTTAAACACCTTTGTTCTAAATCCATCTTGACATATCTGTTATTTCATATCCTCATTTTCAACCATGTGCGTCCAAAAACGTTACTTTTCAGGAAGAAAAACAACTCTTCTAAATGCTTTGCGTTGGTTAAATATGTGTGAAACGCACAGATGGATTGAGTGAGTGACTAATAGCATCGCTTTATGAAGAGGAAAAGCAGGCAAACTCTGGAGATATGAGGTATTTAAGATGTGTTTTGAATGAAAGTTCGCTGCAAAGCTTCAGTTTGCGTTGATTAAAGTTCCGAACACACGCTCACGATCTCTCTCTGTTTTCTTACAGGATGGCCACGTGAGGACACTTTCTGTGGGGACTCCCGCTGGAACCAGACTGAGCGCGTGCAGACCAACAGGTAAGCTGAACACGACACACTCCAAATGAAATGAGTCCTCAGAGATCGTTACAGGACGGCTGTGTGAGGTTCATGAACACTGAGGGAAACCCAGCGACTTGTTTCGGGGCCAAGAATGTTCCTGAAAAGCTTGTTTTCCACATATCTTCTTTATGCGCGTAACGTGAATACATCTTACATGTACAGGATGATTCAGAGCTGTATCCTTAAACTTTGGATGCTCTCCATGCAGCTCGGGAGTATTTTCCACTCGGTGGAACATTTAGAATTGAATGCAGCGTTTCAAAACAACATAAATCCAAATGATAGAAATGTGCACGGAAGGGAATATTCTATGAAGGTTACACATGGGAGCACGGGGCTCCTTCTTATCTGTTTATTTTATTATATATATATATACTGTTGTGGTTATACTTGTTTCGCTGGTATTTGGGGTATTTTTCTTCATTGTGGAATATCTCCAGCTGGTTTCTGAACTGGGCCGACTGATTTCCTGAGAAAAAGAATCCGGGATCAAGTCAAGATAGGGACAAACAGCAGGAGAGGACAGAATGTCAATGTGACCACAAACGGAAGTGGAACTAGAAGTCAGCTGCAAAACACACACACACACACACACACACACACACACACACACACACAC
>NW_022289457.1:0-1347 GCF_004355925.1 Anarrhichthys ocellatus
TTGTCATTCATGTCTTCAACCAGAATCTTTATAGTACATTGTCCTGATAATGCACTCGCTCCTTTATCAGTTGCTATAACTTCCATGTCATAAATCCTGAAATCCTCATAGTTTAGCATTCCTTTAACAGTAATTTCACCACTAGAAGGATTCAGATTAAATGTGTCCTGTGTTTTCTCTGACGTATATAAACTATATGAATACGTAATGTCAGAATTTGACCCTTCATCTAAATCTGTTGCATTGAGATGAACAACAAGGCTTCCAATAGGAGAATTTTCCATTATTTTTAAATTGTAATTTAATTTGTCAAAAGTAGGAGTGTTGTCATTTGTGTCTAAAACACGAACAATAACACTTGCAGTGCCAGAACGAGCAGGTGTTCCTCCATCTACAGCTGTGAGTATTAAATTATGAACAGCATGCTGCTCTCGATCTAAGTCCGTTTTCAATATTAATTCGACAAATTTAGACCCTTCTCTGCCAGTCTGTACTTCAATATTAAAATGTTCACTTTCACTCAGATGGTACGTTTTCACTGAATTTATTCCAACATCAGGATCAACTGCATTACTGAGAGAGAATCTCTCTCCTTTTAACGCCGCTTCAGATATATCTAAATGAATGGCGTCTCTGCGAAACTGAGGGGCGTTGTCGTTCATATCCGATATTTCTACTTCTATGTTAAAAATTCGTACTGGGTTTTCTAGTATTACCTCCAGTCTGAGATAACAAGACGACTTTGCAGGACAAACATTTTCCCGGTCAATCTTTTCAACAACATACAGTTCACCAGTCTCTTTGTTCACATCCAGATATTTCTTGTTTGCAATGATGTCAAGACGCATCTTCCTCTGGTTCAGTGTTTTAACATCCAGACTGAGATCGGTAGCAAGGTTTGCTACAACTGATCCTTCTTTCATCTCCTCAGGTATTGAATAATGAGTCACTGAAGTCAATGTGTTACGAACGAAAGAAAAAAGAATAACGAGCAGCACGTACCTTTTACAAGACTGCATTGTTACAAAGGACTCCATTGTTGTGTGCCGGTTTATTGCACTTCAAAGGAAATTATGTTCGTTTCCAGAAATATTGACTTTTGCTCTAACGGCTTAATCCCGAACATATTCTCACAATTTTAATCCCAAGGATATTTCGTCGCTGAAAAGGGTGAGCAGGTTTCGTAGTGGAGATTCAGCACCACCGAGCTGTCCGGTTGTTCAACGATCTGCCCCCACGACAACGATTCACTGTCATGGCGCTTATTCTGGCATTTTACGAACAAAACAGCGCCACCCTTTAGGTTTTCAAGACTATTTAGTTCAGTTTAAAAATATGTACCATAAA
>NW_022289458.1:0-1347 GCF_004355925.1 Anarrhichthys ocellatus
AAAAAATCCAAACCTACATGGCCCTGTGTGAAAAAGTGATTGCCCCCCCCCCTGGTAAAACATAAATTAACTGTGGTTTATCACATCTTTGGAAAGCTGAGTTCAATTTCTCTAGCCACACCCAGGCCTGATTACTGCCACACCTGTTCTCAATCAAGAAACCACTTAAATAGGACCTGCCTGACAAAGTGAGGTAGACCAAAAGATCCTCAAAAGCTAAACATCATGCTGCGATCCAAAGAAATTCAGGAACAAATGAGAAACAAAGTAATTGAGATCTATCAGTCTGGAAAAGGTTACAAAGCCATTTCTAAAGCTTTGGGACTCCAGCGAACCACAGTGAGAGCCATTATCCACAAATGGCGAAAACACGGAACAGTGGTGAACCTTCCCAGGAGTGGCCGGCCGACCAAAATTACCCCAAGAGCGCAGCGACGACTCATCCAAGAGGTCACAAAAGACCCCAGAACAACATCCAAAGAACTGCAGGCCTCACTTGCCTCAATCAAGGTCAGTGTTCATGACTCCACCATAAGAAAGAGACTGGGCAAAAATGGCCTGCATGGCAGAGTTCCAAGACCAAAACCACTGCTGAGCAAAAAGAACATAAAGGCTCGTCTCAGTTTTGCCAGAAAACATCTTGATGATCCCCAAGACTTTTGGGAAAATACTCTGGACTGACGAGACAAAAGTTGAACTTTTTGGAAGGTGTATGTCCCATTACATCTGGGGTGAATGTAACACGGCATTTCAGAAAAGGAACATCATACCAACAGTAAAATATGGTGGTGGTAGTGTGATGGTCTGGGGCTGTTTTGCTGCTTCAGGACCTGGAAGACTTGCTGTGGTAAATGGAACCATGAATTCTGCTGTCTACCAAAAAATCCTGAAGGAGAATGTCCGGCCATCTGTTCGTGACCTCAAGCTGAAGCGCACTTGGGTTCTGCAGCAGGACAATGATCCAAAACACACCAGCAAGTCCACCTCTGAATGGCTTAAGAAAAACAAAATGAAGACTTTGGAGTGGCCTAGTCAAAGTCCCGACCTGAATCCGATTGAGATGCTGTGGCATGACCTTAAAAAGGCGGTTCATGCTCGAAAACCCTCCAATGTGGCTGAATTACAACAATTCTGCAAAGATGAGTGGGCCAAAATTCCTCTACAGCGCTGTAAAAGACTCATTGCCAGTTATCGCAAACGCTTGATTGCAGTTGTTGCTGCTAAGGGTGGCCCAACCAGTTATTAGGTTTAGGGGGCAATCACTTTTTCACACAGGGCCATGTAGGTTTGGATTGTTTTTCCCCCTTAATAATAAAAACCTTCATTTAAAAACTGCATTTTGTGTTT
>NW_022289459.1:0-1346 GCF_004355925.1 Anarrhichthys ocellatus
AAAAAATCCAAACCTACATGGCCCTGTGTGAAAAAGTGATTGCCCCCCCTGTTAAAACATAAATTAACTGTGGTTTATCACATCTTTGGAAAGCTGAGTTCAATTTCTCTAGCCACACCCAGGCCTGATTACTGCCACACCTGTTCTCAATCAAGAAATCACTTAAATAGGACCTGCCTGACAAAGTGAGGTAGACCAAAAGATCCTCAAAAGCTAGACATCATGCTGCGATCCAAAGAAATTCAGGAACAAATGAGAAACAAAGTAATTGAGATCTATCAGTCTGGAAAAGGTTACAAAGCCATTTCTAAAGCTTTGGGACTCCAGCGAACCACAGTGAGAGCCATTACCCACAAATGGCGAAAACATGGAACAGTGGTGAACCTTCCCAGGAGTGGCCGGCCGACCAAAATTACCCCAAGAGCGCAGCGACGACTCATCCAAGAGGTCACAAAAGACCCCAGAACAACATCCGAAGAACTGCAGGCCTCACTTGCCTCAATTAAGGTCAGTGTTCATGACTCCACCATAACAAAGAGACTGGGCAAAAATGGCCTGCATGGCAGAGTTCCAAGACGAAAACCACTGCTGAGCAAAAAGAACATAAAGGCTCGTCTCAGTTCTGCCAGAAAACATCTTGATGATCCCCAAGACTTTTGGGAAAATACTCTGTGGACTGACGAGACAAAAGTTGAACTTTTTGGAAGGTGTATGTCCCATTACATCTGGCGTAAAAGTAACACAGCATTTCAGAAAAGGAACATCATACCAACAGTAAAATATGGTGGTGGTAGTGTGATGGTCTGGGGCTGTTTTGCTGCTTCAGGACCTGGAAGACTTGCTGTGGTAAATGGAACCATGAATTCTGCTGTCTACCAAAAAATCCTGAAGGAGAATGTCCGGCCATCTGTTCGTGACCTCAAGCTGAAGCGCACTTGGGTTCTGCAGCAGGACAATGATCCAAAACACACCAGCAAGTCCACCTCTGAATGGCTTAAGAAAAACAAAATGAAGACTTTGGAGTGGCCTAGTCAAAGTCCCGACCTGAATCCGATTGAGATGCTGTGGCATGACCTTAAAAAGGCAGTTCATGCTCGAAAACCCTCCAATGTGGCTGAATTACAACAATTCTGCAAAGATGAGTGGGCCAAAATTCCTCTACAGCGCTGTAAAAGACTCATTGCCAGTTATCGCAAACGCTTGATTGCAGTTGTTGCTGCTAAGGGTGGCCCAACCAGTTATTAGGTTTAGGGGGCAATCACTTTTTCACACAGGGCCATGTAGGATTGGATTTTTTTCCCCCTTAATAATAAAAACCTTCATTTAAAAACTGCATTTTGTGTTTA
>NW_022289460.1:0-1346 GCF_004355925.1 Anarrhichthys ocellatus
TGGAGTAACGACAACCCGAATGAACACCCCCATACAGGCGACGAAAGATGGCGTGACAAGGACTGGAATAATGACGAGTATGGAGATGCCCACACGGGCAACAGAGAGGAGTGAGGCCCCGGCTGAAGCAGAGGTGAATGACCTGGTGGTGACTGTGGGGAAGGAGCAGGAGAGCGCAGCACAAAGGGCTGCGGAGAAGGTGAAAAGTACACATGACCTGAAGAGGCTGACGGTGAACGTAGAGCTGGAGGGCGGAGATAATATAACGGCAATGGGGCTGATCACCCAGATCCAGAGACAGTGTGGGGCTCTACTTGCATGCAGAGCGACCACACCCAGAAAATACGAGCTAACTATGGCTGATCTGGCAGCAAAGAACAAATTAATGGAGGGCTTCAGGGTGGGGGATACGCGGGTGCATGCGTCTGAACTTGTAAATAATGAACTAGTAGTTTCTTTCCTGAATCTACCGTTTTATATTTCTGATGAAAGCATCCTGGCTAAACTGGCCAGCTGGGGTGTAATGGCGGTTTCTGCCATCAGGAGGAGGATGTGGCCCGGCTCACGGGTGACAGATGGAACAAGGTATCTGAGAGTACGTTTCACGGAGCGCGTGCAGTCCCTGCCATACTCCACAAAGTTCGAGACGGCAGTAGGGTCGGAGTACTTTAGGGTACTCCACGACGGGCAGGCAAAAATATGCAGGGGCTGCATGCAGCCGGGCCACATCCTCAGGGAGTGCCCAGAGTTTCGGTGCCACAAGTGTGGCGAGCAGGGCCATATCGCCAGAGAGTGCGCCATGAAGCAGGGACAGAGGTGTAGACAATGCAATAAAATGCCTGAGACATGTGTGTGTGTGTGTGGGAGAGCTGGTGGTGGAAGAGGAGAAGGGGACGGAGGAGGAGGAGGAGGAGCTGATTGAACTACACAGCTCTGATGATTCCTCCGTCCGCAGGGGTGGGGACGTGGAGCCGTCCCAGATGGATGAGGAGGAGGCGGGGGCCAGCTGCGGTGTCCAGCCTGAGCCCGAGGCAGACCAGCTGACGGGGGATGAGCTGACGGGCCCTAGTGCTGGGCTGACACCGGGGCAGGTGGGCGGAGCAGCGAAGGAGCCAGTGACAGCGGTGAGATCGGGTGCGGACCTGGTGGTGATTGCTGAGGACGCGGAGAGGTCGGTGGCGACGGCGGAGGTGGTGGATCGAGAGGGTGTCGGGGCAAGAGCTACGGACGAGGAGGCAGCAGGAGCAGTGATGGAGCCAGAGGCCACAGCTGTGCTGACAACGGTGCCAGTGACGCTGACGCCAGCAACGGCGCAGACGGGGGAGAGGGGCAGGCTGCAGTCCGCG
>NW_022289461.1:0-1345 GCF_004355925.1 Anarrhichthys ocellatus
GATCTAGATATCTAGATATCTATCGATCTAGATATCTAGATATCTATCGATCTAGATATCTAGATATCTATCGATCTAGATATCTATCGATCTAGATAGATATCGATCTAGATAGATATCGATCTAGATATCTATCGATCTAGATATCTATCGATCTAGATATCTATCGATCTAGATCGATAGATCTATAGATAGATCTATAGATAGATCTATAGATAGATATCTAGATCTATAGATAGATCTCTAGATCTCTAGATAGATCTCTAGATCTCTAGATAGATCTCTAGATAGATCTCTAGATAGATCTCTAGATAGATCTCTAGATCTATAGATAGATATCGATATATATATATTTATCTATCAGTCGCCGCAGGAATCATACGTCCCTCATCTTCACCTGTGGGAGCGGGTTTCTTCTTCGTCTCCAAGAAGGACAAGAGCCTCCGTCCCTGCATCGATTTCAGAGGTTTGAATCAGATCACTATCAAAAATAAATATCCATTACCGCTAATCTCTTCTGTTTTCGAATCCTTAGCTGGAGCTAAGATATTCACCAAGCTGGACCTCCGCAACGCGTATCATCTGGTCCGAATTCGTGAGGGAGATGAGTGGAAAACGGCCTTTAACACGCCCTTGGGACACTTTGAATACCTGGTGATGCCGTTTGGATTGACCAATGCCCCTGCCATTTTTCAAGCACTGGTTAATGACGTCCTCCGCAACTTCCTCAACCGTTTCGTGTTTGTGTATATTGACGACATTCTCATCTTCTCCCCGAATCTCCAGGAGCACACTAACCATGTCCGCCAGGTTCTGCAACGACTGTTGGAGAATCAGCTCTTCATTAAGGCTGAGAAGTGCGAATTCCACATCTCTTCTGTGCAGTTCCTGGGCGTCTTCATTGAGGAGGGTCAGGTGAGAAAGGACCCCGAGAAGTTTAAAGCGGTAACGGAGTGGCCGGTGCCCGCCTCACGAAAGAAGCTCCAGCAGTTTCTGGGGTTCGCCAACTTCTACAGACGGTTCATCCGGGACTACAGCCGAACGGCAGAACCACTGACGCGACTCACCTCCTCCAAGGTGTTGTTTTCATGGACCCCAGAGGCCGACAAGGCTTTTTGTGCTCTCAAGGAGCGGTTCGCCTCGGCTCCAATCCTGGTCCACCCAGACGAGACACGCCAGTTTGTCGTCGAGGTGGACGCCTCCGACACCGGAGTCGTACTGTCTCAGCGGTCAGTTTCCAACTCTAAACTCCATCCTTGTGCTTTCTTCTCCCGTAGACTTTGCCCTGCGGAGAGAAACTACGACGTAGGCAACCGAGAGCTGTTGGCTGTCAAGTTAGCCTTGG
>NW_022289462.1:0-1345 GCF_004355925.1 Anarrhichthys ocellatus
TAAACACAAAATGCAGTTTTTAAATGAAGGTTTTTATTATTAAGGGGAAAAAAAAATCCAAACCTACATGGCTCTGTGTGAAAAGGTGATTGCCCCCCCCGCGTTAAAACGTAAATTAACTGTGGTTTATCACATCTTTGGAAAGCTGAGTTCAATTTCTCTAGCCACACCCAGGCCTGATTACTGCCACACCTGTTCTCAATCAAGAAATCACTTAAATATGACCTGCCTGACAAAGTGAGGTAGACCAAAAGATCCTCAAAAGCTAGACATCATGCTGCGATCCAAAGAAATTCAGGAACAAATGAGAAACAAAGTAATTGAGATCTATCAGTCTGGAAAAGGTTACAAAGCCATTTCTAAAGCTTTGGGACTCCAGCGAACCACAGTGAGAGCCATTATCCACAAATGGCGAAAACATGGAACAGTGGTGAACCTTCCCAGGAGTGGCCGGCCGACCAAAATTACCCCAAGAGCGCAGCGACGACTCATCCAAGAGGTCACAAAAGACCCCAGAACAACATCCAAAGAACTGCAGGCCTCACTTGCCTCAATTAAGGTCAGTGTTCATGACTCCACCATAAGAAAGAGACTAGGCAAAAATGGCCTGCATGGCAGAGTTCCAAGACGAAAACCACTGCTGAGCAAAAAGAACATAAAGGCTCGTCTCAGTTTTGCCAGAAAACATATTGATGATCCCCAAGACTTTTGGGAAAATACTCTGTGGACTGACGAGACAAAAGTTGAACTTTTTGGAAGGTGTATGTCCCATTACATCTGGCGTAAAAGTAACACGGCATTTCAGAAAAGGAACATCATACCAACAGTAAAATATGGTGGTGGTAGTGTGATGGTCTGGGGCTGTTTTGCTGCTTCAGGACCTGGAAGACTTGCTGTGGTAAATGGAACCATGAATTCTGCTGTCTACCAAAAAATCCTGAAGGAGAATGTCCGGCCATCTGTTCGTGACCTCAAGCTGAAGCGCACTTGGGTTCTGCAGCAGGACAATGATCCAAAACACACCAGCAAGTCCACCTCTGAATGGCTTAAGAAAAACAAAATGAAGACTTTGGAGTGGCCTAGTCAAAGTCCCGACCTGAATCCGATTGAGATGCTGTGGCATGACCTTAAAAAGGCGGTTCATGCTCGAAAACCCTCCAATGTGGCTGAATTACAACAATTCTGCAAAGATGAGTGGGCTAAAATTCCTTTACAGCGCTGTAAAAGACTCATTGCCAGTTATCGCAAACGCTTGATTGCAGTTGTTGCTGCTAAGGGTGGCCCAACCAGTTATTAGGTTTAGGGGGCAATCACTTTTTCACACAGGGCCATGTAGGTTTGGATT
>NW_022289463.1:0-1345 GCF_004355925.1 Anarrhichthys ocellatus
AATCCAAACCTACATGGCCCTGTGTGAAAAAGTGATTGCCCCCTAAACCTAATAACTGGTTGGGCCACCCTTAGCAGCAACAACTGCAATCAAGCGTTTGCGATAACTGGCAATGAGTCTTTTACAGCGCTGTAAAGGAATTTTAGCCCACTCATCTTTGCAGAATTGTTGTAATTCAGCCACATTGGAGGGTTTTCGAGCATGAACCGCCTTTTTAAGGTCATGCCACAGCATCTCAATCGGATTCAGGTCGGGACTTTGACTAGGCCACTCCAAAGTCTTCATTTTGTTTTTCTTAAGCCATTCAGAGGTGGACTTGCTGGTGTGTTTTGGATCATTGTCCTGCTGCAGAACCCAAGTGCGCTTCAGCTTGAGGTCACGAACAGATGGCCGGACATTCTCCTTCAGGATTTTTTGGTAGACAGCAGAATTCATGGTTCCATTTACCACAGCAAGTCTTCCAGGTCCTGAAGCAGCAAAACAGCCCCAGACCATCACACTACCACCACCATATTTTACTGTTGGTATGATGTTCCTTTTCTGAAATGCCGTGTTACTTTTACGCCAGATGTAATGGGACATACACCTTCCAAAAAGTTCAACTTTTGTCTCGTCAGTCCACAGAGTATTTTCCCAAAAGTCTTGGGGATCATCAATATGTTTTCTGGCAAAACTGAGACGAGCCTTTATGTTCTTTTTGCTCAGCAGTGGTTTTCGTCTTGGAACTCTGCCATGCAGGCCATTTTTGCCTAGTCTCTTTCTTATGGTGGAGTCATGAACACTGACCTTAATTGAGGCAAGTGAGGCCTGCAGTTCTTTGGATGTTGTTCTGGGGTCTTTTGTGACCTCTTGGATGAGTCGTCGCTGCGCTCTTGGGGTAATTTTGGTCGGCCGGCCACTCCTGGGAAGGTTCACCACTGTTCCATGTTTTCGCCATTTGTGGATAATGGCTCTCACTGTGGTTCGCTGGAGTCCCAAAGCTTTAGAAATGGCTTTGTAACCTTTTCCAGACTGATAGATCTCAATTACTTTGTTTCTCATTTGTTCCTGAATTTCTTTGGATCGCAGCATGATGTCTAGCTTTTGAGGATCTTTTGGTCTACCTCACTTTGTCAGGCAGGTCATATTTAAGTGATTTCTTGATTGAGAACAGGTGTGGCAGTAATCAGGCCTGGGTGTGGCTAGAGAAATTGAACTCAGCTTTCCAAAGATGTGATAAACCACAGTTAATTTACGTTTTAACGCGGGGGGGGCAATCACCTTTTCACACAGAGCCATGTAGGTTTGGATTTTTTTTTCCCCTTAATAATAAAAACCTTCATTTAAAAACTGCATTTTGTGTTTA
>NW_022289464.1:0-1344 GCF_004355925.1 Anarrhichthys ocellatus
TGATCTATAGGTAATATAGTCGTAATATATGATCTATAGGTAATATAATTATAATATAGTAACAATATAAAATCATTTAATATAAATTCTTCTAGACTTTTGTTCTGGTCAGAAGTAACTTATCTTCTTATAAAGTATTACGAGTGATATTGAGGTCATCATGTTTGTGTGACGGTGTGTTTGTGTGTTTTCAGGGGTTTATGGGGACGTCCAGAGAGTGAAGATCCTCTTCAACAAGAAGGAAAACGCTCTCGTTCAGATGAGCGACGACACGCAGGCTCAGCTCGGTGCGACACTTTCATTTCCTCTCAAACCGGTTCAGCTGCATTATTATTATTTCTTCTCCTCCTTCTTCTCCTTCTCCTCTTCCTTCATATTTAACTAAGCATTTCCTTGAAAGACGTGTTGGAGAAAGAAAAGGAGAGATTTGTTTATTGAATCTTTAGATGTTAATTAATGATCTCAAAGTGAAAATAGTTTTCACGTGTCAACAGATTATTATTTTAAACTATTATTAATATTTCTGGTTCAATGAAAGTTGATGAGAAATATTTCTAGTAATTTAATGAAAGAAACTATTTAAGAAATCAAAGAAAAAACACGAATAATATTTACAAATAATAATTTAAATGTATAAAGTGACTGCATGTAGAAACTCTAAACTCAGTTAATAAATGAGCGTTAACTGTCATGAATGATATATATATATATATATTATATATTATGATATATAAATAGATTTTAGACGTTTAACTGTTATTTAAAGCTTTGTGACGAACAAAAAACGAGGAAATATACACGTTTTAAAGAAGAAACAAAACATTATAAATAAATACTCACGTTTTATAACTTACTGAAATAAGTTAAATCTAAAATATGTGTCAGTTCTTCAGTATTTTTTTAACCATTGTATTTATTGTTGTTGTTGTTGTTACAGCGATGAGTCACCTGAACGGTCAGCGTCTCCATGGTAACATGATTCGGGTGATGTTGTCCAAACACCCGGTGGTGCAGCTGCCCCGCGGGGGGGCGGGGCAAGAGGAGCAGACGCTGACTCGGGACTTCTCAGGCTCCGCCCTCCACCGCTTCAAAAAGCCCGGATCCAAAAACTTTAACAACATCTTCCCTCCGTCAGCGACGCTGCACCTCTCCAACATCCCGTAACCTCTTTACTTAAACATATTCATACTTCATTCATTTCATAACACGTCCTCACTATGTTTACTTTTTCCTGTGTTTTAAAGTATTTTCATTAACACCAATATTTTTGAAAACGGGTATTTTCTCCTCCATCCATCTCCTCTTATCCGGGGTCGGGTCGCGGTGGCAGCAGGTCAAGCAGGC
>NW_022289465.1:0-1344 GCF_004355925.1 Anarrhichthys ocellatus
GTGTGTGTGTGTGTGTGTGTGTGTGTGTGTGTGTGTGTGTGTGTATACCTGTGTGACATAATTCTGTCCCACCAGAAAAACAGCTCTGGCCTCAGTGAAGTCCAATGGTAGCAGACAGTGCACCTGGAAAACAGAAAGCAGAGACTTAATGCTCATCTGCTACAATAGGTTGAGTATTTATGTTAAATCTGTATTTGTTGTCTGGATTATAGATATGGAGAGATACTATCACATACAGTCTTCTATTACTAATACATGACATAAATAAATAGCTAGTTGTAACATATTATTAATAGATGGAAGCATTAATGCTGCTTCTGACACAGATAATGGTGATTTATGATCACGCGTAGCAGCAGAACTTTATGCTAACAAACATATTAATAAACATTACTAGTAGCACTAGCAGTGTATAGACCTTCTCTTCCAGACTAGCAATGGAGTCGAAGGTGTCCTCAGAGCCAAACAGCAGAGCGCTCTTCCTGCCCTTCTCTTCCTCCTCCTCTTCACGTCTCCTCGCTATCTTCAACTCATCTTGACGATCAGTGTCGAGCTCGCCAATGCTGTCCTGGTCACAAACACACGTGGACGCACATTTTAAGACACTCTCAATACAATTGCGTCGATCTAAGCTAAGAGACATTCAAACATGTGCACATTTAAACAGAAACTTACAGTTACCACAGCCGTAACAAAGAAGTTTAAGTGCTAATCCTTAAAATTACTGTATTTAAGCATCATCTTTGGTGCAAACTTTGGTGCAAGCCATGGTGGCTTTCACTGCTCATATGAGAGGTGTGGACTTGACTATAAACATTTTACACAGCCTCACAAGAGTAACCAACACACATTACAATCATGCCGTACCTCGAGCAGCTTCTTAGAGTCCTGCAGGATGTTGAGACAATATTTGATCCAACATCTTGCAATCTCTGCTCTCTTCTGTCTGAGCTGCTCCCTGCGCTCACTCTCCGTCTCACCTGGGGTCACACAAAGGGGGGAAAAGGATGTTAAGATATGCTGGAGGAGAGGGAGGGAAGGAGGAGGAGTCAGAGAGAGGAAGGGAGGTAGGATCGGTTGTGCAACGCTTTGCTAAACAGTTTTGTTCACTCCTGGCCGACTCATTATAGTTGATTAAAAGTATAGAATACAAAGGACATAAGTACACGAATGACACTCACTCTCCTGTGCTGCGGCCTCAGAAGGAACCTCTCCTGCCAAAGCTGATATGACAGTAGCTGCTGAGAGGCAATGTCTGCCTTCCATGTATCGGCCCTAGAAATCACACGCAAACACTTACACAACAGATCTTACAAAAATATAATATAATATAATATAATATAT
>NW_022289466.1:0-1344 GCF_004355925.1 Anarrhichthys ocellatus
TGATCTATAGGTAATATAGTCGTAATATATGATCTATAGGTAATATAATTATAATATAGTAACAATATAAAATCATTTAATATAAATTCTTCTAGACTTTTGTTCTGGTCAGAAGTAACTTATCTTCTTATAAAGTATTACGAGTGATATTGAGGTCATCATGTTTGTGTGACGGTGTGTTTGTGTGTTTTCAGGGGTTTATGGGGACGTCCAGAGAGTGAAGATCCTCTTCAACAAGAAGGAAAACGCTCTCGTTCAGATGAGCGACGACACGCAGGCTCAGCTCGGTGCGACACTTTCATTTCCTCTCAAACCGGTTCAGCTGCATTATTATTATTTCTTCTCCTCCTTCTTCTCCTTCTCCTCTTCCTTCATATTTAACTAAGCATTTCCTTGAAAGACGTGTTGGAGAAAGAAAAGGAGAGATTTGTTTATTGAATCTTTAGATGTTAATTAATGATCTCAAAGTGAAAATAGTTTTCACGTGTCAACAGATTATTATTTTAAACTATTATTAATATTTCTGGTTCAATGAAAGTTGATGAGAAATATTTCTAGTAATTTAATGAAAGAAACTATTTAAGAAATCAAAGAAAAAACACGAATAATATTTACAAATAATAATTTAAATGTATAAAGTGACTGCATGTAGAAACTCTAAACTCAGTTAATAAATGAGCGTTAACTGTCATGAATGATATATATATATATATATTATATATTATGATATATAAATAGATTTTAGACGTTTAACTGTTATTTAAAGCTTTGTGACGAACAAAAAACGAGGAAATATACACGTTTTAAAGAAGAAACAAAACATTATAAATAAATACTCACGTTTTATAACTTACTGAAATAAGTTAAATCTAAAATATGTGTCAGTTCTTCAGTATTTTTTTAACCATTGTATTTATTGTTGTTGTTGTTGTTACAGCGATGAGTCACCTGAACGGTCAGCGTCTCCATGGTAACATGATTCGGGTGATGTTGTCCAAACACCCGGTGGTGCAGCTGCCCCGCGGGGGGGCGGGGCAAGAGGAGCAGACGCTGACTCGGGACTTCTCAGGCTCCGCCCTCCACCGCTTCAAAAAGCCCGGATCCAAAAACTTTAACAACATCTTCCCTCCGTCAGCGACGCTGCACCTCTCCAACATCCCGTAACCTCTTTACTTAAACATATTCATACTTCATTCATTTCATAACACGTCCTCACTATGTTTACTTTTTCCTGTGTTTTAAAGTATTTTCATTAACACCAATATTTTTGAAAACGGGTATTTTCTCCTCCATCCATCTCCTCTTATCCGGGGTCGGGTCGCGGTGGCAGCAGGTCAAGCAGGC
>NW_022289467.1:0-1343 GCF_004355925.1 Anarrhichthys ocellatus
TTTATGTTTGAACATAATTAGAATTTAACATTAAGTTGGAGACAGAAGAAGATGTCAAAGTCACTCTTCCTGTAATAAATAATAACAGGTTCACTAAGTAATGAGGACATTTCCCCTGAAGGAGGCGCCACACTCACCTGCTCTGTTTGATGCATTAATGTTATCACTAATTAATCACTGACTCGTTTCTAGATTCAGTGGCGGCTGGTCAATAGAGGGCACCGCCCCACATTGAGCCACACTAAATAAAATAAATAATAATAATAATAATAAACTACACGAATTGTCAATATTTGTGTTTTTGACATATGGAATCACCCAGTAATATGTGTAAAATATGATATCTGCGGTAAATATATGCTTTTCCTGCACGTCCTCTGCGCCTGTCTGCACGTCTCAGCAGCTCTGGGGCGCTGGAGAAACTGCCCAAAAGAGGCGGGTCTATGAAGCAGTTTAGCCAATTGCTGATTAAAGATATTAAAGCGTGACATACAATTTAGCCAATCAGCGCCCTCAAAAACATTCAGTTTTGGGCAGAATCGATTCGGCCCCAAACTGCGCGTTCCCGTTCTGACTAGTCTCTGAAGGCGAGCGCGAGCACTGCTCCTCCAAGAACCGTTTGAGAGGAGAACTTTGAGGAGAACCTTTAGGCCAAAGAGCTGATATCAGATCAGCCTGACCTCACAATCAGACAGCAGACTAGCAGGAAAGGGAAGCAGTACATGCGAAGCTTCTCTACTGTACACCAGACAGGTTTGGCTAGCTGGATGACGTCATGTTAATAACTTATTTAGCTTTTTAAAACAACGGGGACAGATCCAGCACGGACAGTTAGGGAGTGAGGGACATGAAGCACCTGCTGAGAAGTGGATATATTATAAATAAATAATTATATATATATATATGTGTATGTGTGTGTGATTTATATTATAGTGAATATTATGATATGCTATATATATATGATATGATATATATATATTATTATATTATACAGAATATTATATGATATATATATATTATTATATGATATATATATTATTATATTATATTATACTGAATTGCCTGTGAGGGTGACAAAAATATAATGTCCTGACGTGTTTGTCAAAGTGTTATTTACTGCTTTTTTTCATGTTGGAATAAATGTTAAATATTTAACTGCAAAGTAGTAATACGTGTTTGATATCTTAATGTTTTTGCATTAAATCATACTGGGATGTTTGCTGAAATTGATTGGATGTGGCACAGCCCTACCTAGAACATTTTCCACCAGCCAACACTGACTAGAATGTATATAACGGAGACACAGTGAGGACAGAATGAGGTTTCTCTGTTGGAGAGATTTC
>NW_022289468.1:0-1343 GCF_004355925.1 Anarrhichthys ocellatus
CATCTGTCTTCAGCGGAACTGCTAGGCAGTTTGGGTCCATGTTTACTTCCTGTCAGCTGATGTCATTCACACACACACACTGCAACCGGGTATAAACCTTATAGCTTGTTTAAAAGCACAATTTGTGGAGCGTTTCCAGACTTTCACAGTCTTATCTGAAAGTGGTAGGTTGACACACAATGTATGAGTGAAAAAACTAAAAGATAAGTGTGAAAAGATAAACTAGCGAGGGATTAATGACCTTTAAGATGATGATGAGGGGGACAGAAGTTACATCATCTCTTTGATTGTAAAAGTGGGAGGGAGATTAGGAGGTTAAATCAGCTGTCTAGTAGAGAGTATAATTTCTCATCCCTGCTTCCCTCCTCCCTGATGGACAGCACTGAGGGCTCTCTGCTCTGCTTTCCCAACCTCAACTCCTCCTGCAGGCGGCTGCCTAAGCCCCACTCCGAGACTGCTCTGCTCTACACCCTGCTGGCCTCCGTCTCTCTGCTCACCGTGACTCTCAACATGCTCGTCGTCATCTCCATCTCCCACTTCCGGCAGCTCCACACCCCGACCAACACCCTGCTCCTGTCTCTGGCCGTGTCCGACCTGATGGTGGGGCTGCTGGTGATGCCCATCGAAGGAATGCACCACGTGGAGACATGCTGGCTGCTGGGAGAGGTGATGTGTGCTCTGTCTCCTTATGTTTCTTTCTGTCTGGTCTCTGCCTCTGTGGGCAGCATGGTGCTCATATCCGTAGACCGTTATGTTGCTATCTGTGACCCACTGCTCTATGCCACAAAGATCACCCTGAACAGAGTTAAAACATGTATCTGTATATGTTGGGCTTGTGCTCTTCTCTACAACGGCTGGCTTTTGATGGGACACTTAAGGCAGCCGGATAGGTTCAACTCCTGCCATGGGGAGTGTGTGGTGGTCATCAGCCACATCTCAGGAACTGTTGACCTTTTTATCACCTTTGTTGGGCCCTGTACTGTCATGGTTGTTCTCTATATGAGGGTGTTTATTGTTGCCATTTCTCAGCAGCGTGTCATTCGGTTGCAGGCCGCTGCTACAACTGTTACGGTAGCTCCAACTGCTAAAAGATCAGAGAGGAAGGCAGCCAGGACTCTTGGAATTGTGATAGCTGTGTTTTTAATGTGCTTCTGCCCGTTTTACTATTCCTCTCTATCAGGCAAGGACACCTCCAGTAGCGCGTCATTCTCTGCAGTGTTGTTTTGGATCATGCTAATTAACTCCTGTTTGAACCCTCTGATTTATGCTCTGTTCTACCCCTGGTTTAGAAAAGCTATCAAACTCATCATCACACTGAAAATACTGCAGCCTCACTCTCAGCA
>NW_022289469.1:0-1343 GCF_004355925.1 Anarrhichthys ocellatus
ACTTTACCCAACAAAGACAAGGTATGTGTTTTTCAGTTTCCTATCGCCATGATTTACATATTTTGTTCCACGATTATTATGCACACACAGGTCAATATAACCTCAAAACAAAGTAATACAAGTATCAGTAATATCTCGCCAGTTGACGTTCGACTTCAGCCGTACACGTATGAGCCTATATTATAGTTCCATCAGTGATGGAATTCAGCTACCAATTTTGTAAGACCTGAATGACAGAGCACATATATTCCTATTTGTTATGTTTTAAGATCCTGATGGCGGTCTTAAGCAGGTTTAGTGTCGGCTCCAAAGAGCTCATCAGTTCATGGATCCATGCAGTTTATAGGCTGAGTTTACAGCGCTCACCGTGGTGCTGAATTTATTCTCTGCAACCTTTGGATTATGTAGACTCTCTGGATCCTACTATTGTTTAACCATCAACAATACGAGTATTCAATTTGTCCTTTGTATTCATTTAGGATTTGTTGGGTGACTGATGAACTAACTATTTATATCAAGTTACATTTTGCCTGATATTGCCTAAATTAGCTATTTTTTGATACACTGCATGACTGGGACTCTGTTGTACCATTAAATAGTTCCTTTAATTTACATCGGAAAATGGACAGGATTATGTCATTCAAAATGACCTTACTTTTTTCATATAGAGAAGTCAATTTTTGTGCCAAATGTTTAAATATCAGATCTTTTATTATGCTAAAAATCTTTGGGATAAGAGTTACTCCTATTGATGTTGACTTATCTGTCATTTACCACGAGATGTCGCTGGAGACCACAGATATGATTGTTACAATATGTGTAAAACTCCTCCCTGCACGGGAAACCTAAAACCGTCATTGGCCATCAGTAAAGAGAGACGCTGGTATTGTACTGTGGGGAGAAGTGCTGCTGCTGTTCGGAGAATCGTGTTTATGACGGATATATTCACCCACTGGAAATACAGGATAAGCGGGATTCAGTGATTATCGTACCACGATGGGAAGCGAGGAATACGCCTGGATTCATATTGTTGCACTGCTGTGTCTTTGTGACTGGTCTGCCTCGCAACTATCTTACTCCATTTCCGAGGAGGTTAACAAAGGAACCGTGGTGGGGAATATCGCAAAGGATCTGAACTTGAATGTACAAGATCTAGAAACCAGGGATCTACGTATTGTTTCGAGTTACAGTAAGACATATTTTAACGTGAATTTGCAGACCGGGAACATCTTTGTTGACGAGAGGATTGACAGAGAGGAGATTTGTCCGAACACGGAACAATGTTTGCTGAGAATACAGGCTGTTTTAAGCAATCCTATGAATGTACACCGAATCGAAGTCAG
>NW_022289470.1:0-1342 GCF_004355925.1 Anarrhichthys ocellatus
CGACCTCCAGTTGCCGCCTCGGAGACGCATCGACCTCCAGTTGCCGCCTCGGAGACGCATCGACCTCCAGTGCCTGCCGCCGCTGGACCAGCATCCTATTCCCCGGAGCCCTGACTCAGAGAGTCCGAGTCCAGCCCGCCGGAGCACCCGTGTCCGGAGCCCTTCTGCCCGCCTGGCCGTCCGCCGGAGCACCCGTGTCCGAAGAAAGTCCGGCCGTCCGCCGGAGCACCTGTGGCCGAAGCTCTTCTGCGGGCGGCCCTGTGGCTGGTCAGATCCAGTCACCCATCCTCCAGACCCCCTCCGCCCACCCTTGTTTGTTGTTCTGGACGGTGTAGCTACATCTGGAATCCGTTCCTTGAGGGGGGGTACTGTCAGGAGCCACGGGACTCACACCGTCGATCTGCCTACTCTCTGGTGTCGGACCACGGGCTCCACACCTTCCTGTCTTCCTTACTCTGGCTAAATAAAGTCTGTTTCACCATACTCTGTCTCCTGTGGTCTTGCTATTGGGTCCTAACCGTGAACTCCCGTGACAGAACGACCTGACCATAATGGACCCAGCAACCACAGGAGCAGCTACTCCGTACAGGCCTAACAGTCTGCTGGAGGAGATGAGAAGTTTCGCTGCTGAAGTTTCTCGGATTAGCCGTTTCGTGCAGGAACTAGCCCGGACAGTCAAGTCTCCACCAGTTCCAGCACCCGCACTATTCCCTCCTGTCCTCGCTCTGCCGGTCTGGGAATCCCCCGTGCCGGCTCCAGATCCCTATGACGGAACACTGGGGAAGTGCCAGGGCTTCCTGTTGCGATGCCAACGGGTATTTGACCGTCAGCCTCAGACTTTTGACTTGGACGGGTCCAAGGTCTCCTACGTGGTTGCATTACTGCGGGGAAGGGCTTTGAACTGGGCCGTGAGAACATTAAGTGTTGATCGGCCAAATGCTGTGCTTTTTGTGGAATTTGTGGAATTTGTGGAGGATCTGAGGAGAGTTTTTGATCCTCCGGTGGCCTCCAATTATGTGGCTAAGCACCTTCTCAGCCGGAGACGGGGCCAAGAAGGTGTAGCGGAACACTCGGTGGTCCGGCCAACTCCGGCTCCCCGTATTCGGACGGCATTCCGGCCGACACCATATCTAGCTGCTGCCTTGGAGCCGCAGTGAACTCCGGCTCCTGTTCCTGCCGCCTCTGCGCCGCAACCAGCTCCTGTTCCTGCCGCCGCCGTCTCCGAACAGCAGCGACCTCCAGTCCCGGCCGCCGCCGTCTCCGAACAGCAGCGACCTCCAGTTGCCGCCTCGGAGACGCATCGACCTCCAGTTGCCGCCTCGGAGACGCATCGACCTCCAGT
>NW_022289471.1:0-1342 GCF_004355925.1 Anarrhichthys ocellatus
GTACTTTATACTGTACTACACCTCAGAGGTACATATTGTACTTTATACTGTACTACACCTAAGAGGTACATGTAGTACTTTATACTGTACTACACCTCAGAGGTACATGTAGTACTTTATACTGTACTACACCTCAGAGGTACATATTGTACTTTATACTGTACTACATCTCAGAGGTACATATAGTAATTTATACTGTACTACATCTCAGAGGTACATATAGTACTTTATACTGTACTACACCTCAGAGGTACATATTGTACTTTATACTGTACTACACCTCAGAGGTACATGTAGTACTTTATACTGTACTACACCTCAGAGGTACATGTAGTACTTTATACTGTACTACACCTCAGAGGTACATATAGTACTTTATACTGTACTACACCTCAGAGGTACATGTAGTACTTTATACTGTACTACACCTCAGAGGTACATATTAAATCAATGAAAAACAAATAGTTTCTCAAATAAATAGATGAATATTTATTTATTTGTAAATACATTTTTCTATTTCTTTGCAATTGTATTAATTTTCAAATTAGCCGGCACATTTATTTGATAATTGATCATTTAATTTTTACTTTACATTTATTTATTATAATGGCAGTGGTATTATAGTAATGTTATTATGTACTGTAATTTTACTACT
Source organism: Anarrhichthys ocellatus (assembly GCF_004355925.1). Classification (NCBI taxonomy): domain Eukaryota; kingdom Metazoa; phylum Chordata; class Actinopteri; order Perciformes; family Anarhichadidae; genus Anarrhichthys; species Anarrhichthys ocellatus. Next base: position 656 of record NW_022289471.1, read on the forward strand.
ATTCAAACTACTACTACAATGCTGGGGTTAAACCACGATGCTGCCAGTGATACTACCATTGATAATACTAATGCCTCCAATAATACAAGTTGTACTGCTGGTACCAATGCTCTTCTAATAGCACTACCCATTGTACTACTTCTTTGCTCAACACTGGTTCTACTACTACCACTTATACTACCACTGCAATACTCTTAACTACCTGCACTATAACGAGCAGCAGCACAACCCTGACGACTACCACCGTTACTAATTCATCTTAAGGTCACGAAGACCTTTTATAAGACAAGTAAATGTCTCTGTGGTGAAGGTCACCAGTGGAATCAGGTCCACATGTTGGACGTCTTCGTCATGAGACACTTTGCATCAGGACTCTCTCACCGGCAGTGTGATGAGGGGAATCCCCGACCGGCTGAGTGCCTCCTCTGCACCACATTATCCAATTAACCAACGAGTCTGATGGCAGATTACTGCTGGCAGCCTGACGACTCACCTCCCTCTCTCTCTCCCTCTCTCTCTCCCTCCCTCTCTCTCTCCCTCTCTCTCCCTGTCTCTCTCCCTCTCTCTCCCTGTCTCTCTCTCTCTCTGTCTCTCTCTCTCTCTCTCTCTCTCTCTCTCTCTCTCTCTCTCTCTCTCTCTCTCTCTCTCTCTCTCTCTCTCTCTCTCTCTCTCTCTCTCTCTCTCTCT
>NW_022289472.1:0-1342 GCF_004355925.1 Anarrhichthys ocellatus
CGACCTCCAGTTGCCGCCTCGGAGACGCATCGACCTCCAGTTGCCGCCTCGGAGACGCATCGACCTCCAGTGCCTGCCGCCGCTGGACCAGCATCCTATTCCCCGGAGCCCTGACTCAGAGAGTCCGAGTCCAGCCCGCCGGAGCACCCGTGTCCGGAGCCCTTCTGCCCGCCTGGCCGTCCGCCGGAGCACCCGTGTCCGAAGAAAGTCCGGCCGTCCGCCGGAGCACCTGTGGCCGAAGCTCTTCTGCGGGCGGCCCTGTGGCTGGTCAGATCCAGTCACCCATCCTCCAGACCCCCTCCGCCCACCCTTGTTTGTTGTTCTGGACGGTGTAGCTACATCTGGAATCCGTTCCTTGAGGGGGGGTACTGTCAGGAGCCACGGGACTCACACCGTCGATCTGCCTACTCTCTGGTGTCGGACCACGGGCTCCACACCTTCCTGTCTTCCTTACTCTGGCTAAATAAAGTCTGTTTCACCATACTCTGTCTCCTGTGGTCTTGCTATTGGGTCCTAACCGTGAACTCCCGTGACAGAACGACCTGACCATAATGGACCCAGCAACCACAGGAGCAGCTACTCCGTACAGGCCTAACAGTCTGCTGGAGGAGATGAGAAGTTTCGCTGCTGAAGTTTCTCGGATTAGCCGTTTCGTGCAGGAACTAGCCCGGACAGTCAAGTCTCCACCAGTTCCAGCACCCGCACTATTCCCTCCTGTCCTCGCTCTGCCGGTCTGGGAATCCCCCGTGCCGGCTCCAGATCCCTATGACGGAACACTGGGGAAGTGCCAGGGCTTCCTGTTGCGATGCCAACGGGTATTTGACCGTCAGCCTCAGACTTTTGACTTGGACGGGTCCAAGGTCTCCTACGTGGTTGCATTACTGCGGGGAAGGGCTTTGAACTGGGCCGTGAGAACATTAAGTGTTGATCGGCCAAATGCTGTGCTTTTTGTGGAATTTGTGGAATTTGTGGAGGATCTGAGGAGAGTTTTTGATCCTCCGGTGGCCTCCAATTATGTGGCTAAGCACCTTCTCAGCCGGAGACGGGGCCAAGAAGGTGTAGCGGAACACTCGGTGGTCCGGCCAACTCCGGCTCCCCGTATTCGGACGGCATTCCGGCCGACACCATATCTAGCTGCTGCCTTGGAGCCGCAGTGAACTCCGGCTCCTGTTCCTGCCGCCTCTGCGCCGCAACCAGCTCCTGTTCCTGCCGCCGCCGTCTCCGAACAGCAGCGACCTCCAGTCCCGGCCGCCGCCGTCTCCGAACAGCAGCGACCTCCAGTTGCCGCCTCGGAGACGCATCGACCTCCAGTTGCCGCCTCGGAGACGCATCGACCTCCAGT
>NW_022289473.1:0-1341 GCF_004355925.1 Anarrhichthys ocellatus
GTGTGTGTGTTCAGGCTCCAGAAGGAGTACGAGCAGTGCAAGTCCGACCTGAGCGTTGCCTTGCAGACAGAGAGGACAATGACCTCTGACCTCACAGAGAGGCTGGAGGAGGAGAAGAGACGGCACGCCAACACACACACACTGCTGGAGCAGGTGACACACACACACACACACACACACACACACACACACACATTGGGAGTGTGTTTTTTTATTTTTGTGGTTAAATTTCTTCTTCTGTGTTCAGGAAACTCAGAGACGGGGGGACGCAGAGGAATGCTTGAAACACCTGAGAGACACACTGCAACTACACAACACCACAGGTACACACACACACAGACACACACACACACACACACACACACCTGTAGCCATCTCATGAGGTAACTCGTGTGTGTGTGCAGGCACTAGTCCTCCTGCAAAGGATGATGGGATACGTAGTCCCTCTGCTGTGCTGCAGCTGCTGAAGACGACGCTCCGTACTGAGCGGCTCAGACTGGAGACCAGGGACCAACAGGTCCAGGATCTGCTGCTGGCAGCAGAGCGGCTGCACGAGGAGAACCAGACTCTACAACGGCTGACCTCAGATCAGAGCCGACATGTGGAGGTAAACGTCTGATCCCAGAGCAGAAGGAGGAGGAGGAGGAGGAGGAGGAGGAGGAGGTTTTTATGAGACTTTTTGTCTGTCTGTCCTCTCCAGGAGTCTCAGCAGGCCTCCATCACTCTGGAGGAGGAGGTGACACGCCTCCGCCACGAGGGATCTGATTGGTCCACGCTGAGCAGAGGTCTGAAGGCCGAGCTGGAGAGAGAGAAGGAGGAGAGGGAGAGAGAGAGGGAGAAAGAGAAGGAGGAGAGGGAGAGAGAGAGGGAGGACAGGAGGTCAGAGGTCCAGAAGATAACTGACCACTACCAGAAAGAGTCAAAGGTGAAGATATACACATATTAAACTGTCTCTCTCTCCCTGTCTGTCCCTCTTGTCCTCTGTGTGTTGTTGTTCTCAGATCAGTGTAACATCATTATGTCGTTGGAACATTTAATTAAACTGTGTGATACTGAGAAAACCTATTAAACGACCTCTGACTGTGTGTGTGTGTGTGTCTCAGGCCCGTCTGTCCTTCCTCTACCCCGTCTACCAGCGCCTCCTGGCCGGCTGCGTCCTCCTGGATCAGCCCCAGAGCATCCTGGGAGATTTCACCTGGAAGGAGCTGTGTGACGTCATCACGGAGCAGGTGGACCAGCTGACCTCTGACCTCCGCAGGGCCGACGACAAGGTGAGACACGCAGTCATCGTCCAGGTATGTTCCTCAATAAATACTCAGTGAGTAGAGCGTGTGGTGTCCT
>NW_022289474.1:0-1341 GCF_004355925.1 Anarrhichthys ocellatus
GTACATGTATATACACGTACATACATGTACATGTATATACACGTACATACATGTACATGTATATACACGTACATACACGTACATACACGTACATACATGTACATGTATATACACGTACATACACGTACATACACGTACATGTATATACACGTACATACACGTACATACACGTACATGTATGTATATACACGTATATACACATGTATGTATATACACATGTATACACATGTATGTATATACACATGTATGTATATATGTGTACATACACGTACATGTATATACACGTACATACACGTACATACACGTACATGTATGTATATACACGTATATACACATGTATGTATATACACATGTATGTATATACACGTATATACACATGTATGTATATACACGTATATACACATATATACACGTATATACACATATATACACGTATATACACGTATATACACGTATATACACATATATACACGTATATACACGTATATACACATGTATACACGTGTATACACGTATATACACGTATATACACATGTATGTATATACATGTATGTATATACACGTATATACACATGTATGTATATACACGTATATACACATGTATGTATACACACGTATATACACATGTATGTATACACACATGTATATACACATGTATGTATATACACATGTATGTATATACACATGTATATACACATGTATGTATATACACATGTATATACACATGTATATACACACACATGTATATACACATGTATGTATATACACATGTATATATATACACATGTATATACACATGTATATATATACACATGTATATATATACACATGTATGTACACATGTATATATATACACATGTATATACACATGTATATACACATGTATATATATACACATGTATATACACATGTATGTATATACACATGTATGTATATACACATGTATGTATATACACATGTATGTATATACACACGTATATACACACACACGTATATACACACGTATGTATATACACACGTATATATATACACATGTATGTATATACACATGTATGTATATACACATGTATGTATATACACATGTATGTATAAACACATGTATATATATACACATGTATGTATATACACATGTATATATATACACATGTATATATATACACATGTATATATATACACATGTATATATATACACATGTATATATATACACATGTATATATATACACATGTATATATATACACATGTATATATATACACATGTATATATATACACATGTATATATATACACATGTATATATATACACATGTATATATATACACATGTATATATATACACATGTA
>NW_022289476.1:0-1340 GCF_004355925.1 Anarrhichthys ocellatus
GGGGATGCTTTAGGGCGGGGCTACACAGTGATTGACAGGTCTCTACCCGAGACGTAGTCCGGTCTGGGAGTTTTCCGTGTTTTTGTTTTACACCTTCAACTCTTAACATGTGTTTTCTCTTCATGGTGGTTAATTGTAACATTTTGGTGCTAAAAATGTGAAAAACAAAGATGGCCGTTTGTATATTAGGTTTTACAAACTGCTGGAAGACGATGTTGAAGAAGGGAACGAGTGTGAATTAAAGCGTTCAATATAAACTTTACATATATATACATATATATATATATCTTCATTATTGATAAACACAAAGTCACAAAGTGTATTAATCGGGGCAGAACCAATGAGAGTCCAGTGAGCGGTGCATTCGTCCAATCAGATGAATGAAGGGTCAGATTGTTACCACCACGATGTTTCTTTCACCCTCGAACACGACGACACTAGAGGGTCTACTCACGCTCCGAGGTGACCACGTTGATGGGCTCCAGGTCTTTGGGGAAGGGCGCGGTCGAGGCCAACCCGGACAGGAAACAGGAAGTGAGGACAAGCAGCAGCGGCGGCACCAATGGCAGGAACGGTCGCCACGGCGACAGCCAGTTGGTCGGCGCCATTTTGAAGGAGGGAGAGAGGGGGGAGGAGGAGGGTCTGGGGGGCAGGGGGTGGGGCGTGATGATGTCAGCAGGTCATGGTGGGCGTCGGCTGTGAGGAGATAAAGAGAGGAGTAACTAAGAGTAATGAAATGCATGTGTGTGTATGTGTGTGCGTGTGTGTGCGTGCATGCGCTGTCAGCATCAATAAAAACACGCCACGGCTAAGCTAATAATCCACATAATTGATTGCAGGCTTTGCTCTGTGACCCAGCAGGTTAATACAGAGCTAACTACGAGGCTAAATGCTAATCCCTCATAAGATGTAGCTGCAGACTGAGAGAGACACACACACACACACACACTATTCCTCTTCATATTGAGGGTGTTTATCTCAGATTTGGACGTTTATCGTAAATAATTCAGCAAATCAAAAACAGCTATGAAACGAGATATTGAGATATTAATCTTGAACGCAATAAAACAGAAAACTAAATGATATGATTCAGATGTTTCACAGCTGGTGGGTAAAGAACATGTACTAATCATTAAATCATGTTTATATCTTGTGACACGTTGTTTACTGGTTTAGAGATAAAGATCAGAGCAGAAAACAGGAGCAAATATAACTTTTTACTGCTTTATCGTTATTATTCTGTTATGTCCACTGATGCTGGTATTATTATTAGTCATTAATAATTAATTCCTTCCTACTTCTCTCTTGATTTATTACCTCAGTAAACATTGTAAACATGA
>NW_022289477.1:0-1340 GCF_004355925.1 Anarrhichthys ocellatus
GAGACGAGAGAAGGAGAGACGAGAGAAGGAGAGACGAGAGAAGGAGACGAGAGAAGGAGAGAGACAAGAGACGAAAAGAGACGACGAGAGACGAAAAGAGACGACGAGAGACGACGAGAGAAGAAGAAGAAGGTGGGCGTTACCTGACGTCAAAGCGCAGCAGCAGAGCGATGAAGATTCCCGGGATGACGATGTCTCCCAGACCCAACATGGCAAAGTTACTGGCATCAAGACCTCTCTCCAACAAGTCCTGAGGAAACACCACTGAGGAGAGAGGAGACGAGTAAACCACGCGTCCAGCCGATGTCGCCGTCACTCGGAGACGAACATTTACACTCCGACCACCGATCTCACGTACTCACATTTGATCGGTGCCTCAAAGGACCTGGCAACTGTCACCATGACGTTGGTCCCAAACACCTGCAGAGAGAACCAATCAGAACACAGATGTTGTGGTGTGTTCAGGTGCTGCTGGGTTATCTGGGCTCATCTTTATACAATTCCTTAAAGTACATTTGTGGGACTTAAAGTGATGTATAAAAGCAAAAATCCATCATTTCTACTCACAATTTGATTTAATTTGTCTTACAGATCCTGTTAAATTAAGAGATTCAGGTGTCTTTTAGGTCTGTTAAAGTTGTTTTGGGGCAAACATGAATAAAGCTGGTGCTAATTTATTCAGTGTGGCTTTGTAGCACAAAGGCAGTTACTGCCTTTGTGCTACAAAGCCACACTGACTGTAATCCATCAGGCTTAATAATAATCTTTATCCAAAAGTTTGGCGCGCTTCTCCTCACACAGCGTTGCCAACAGCGGCCTGAAAAATACATCAAAACGTGCGGCCTGATCGGGAATAGTGTGCTATCTATTTTTCGAAGAGATTCGCCCAGCGGTTTTCCCAAAAATCAGAGCAAAATTTCTCCATTCACTTGAATGGGGTTTCATCGTGAAGAGAGCTAAAAAAAACACTTAACTTTGGGCCCATATTGACTAGCCGTACTTTAACGTAGAAACATGATTCAAAGTTTAAAACGTAGACAAAACGCTGCACTTTATTGAGCCAAATGGACATTTTGATAGCTAGCACAGTTTTCATGAAGTCACAGATTAAGTTTCAGGAACATTTTGGGTCTGTTTCAGATTTTATAATGGGTGTGTATTGCACGGCTCGTTAAGAGCTAGAGTGAGAGCATAACTGTCAGAGTGGAGCGGAGCAGGAAAATATTCTGTGATTTTTCCAAACAAATTGCTCCAGCTCCCACAATGTTTACTCTTTATACACCATTATTCCCCAAAAGCTTGGAAATGTTGTGCTGGTCGCAGTAAAGTGTCTGTGGAAT
>NW_022289478.1:0-1340 GCF_004355925.1 Anarrhichthys ocellatus
ATTAACAATTACAATTCACATGAATGTTAGCCATGATGGACGGCCATACAGCAGCTAAAAAAAAATATTGGACCAGTGTATGCGTGTTTAAAATCTTTGTTCCACTTATTAAATGCATAAATTAATACAATGATTTGCTGACGAGAGTTAGAGAAGACAGACACCACTTTTATATCTATCCATTAACTATATACTAATGTCAGCAGCCAGTTAGCTGAAGAAAAAAATAAAAAGTCTGGAAACATCTTGGCTCTGTCCAAAAAGGTACCAACATTTGCCACCAGCTCCTCTAAAGCTCACTGAGGCCTATAGTCGTATACAGGTATTTTTTTGTAAATTTAGCTTTTTCTATTTGTTTTGCATTTTTTCATCCACACCTAATTAGCATGTTATATCACTTTTTGTCTAATCTGTACAAAAACCAAAGTGTAAAATCAAAAAGTTGCAGCAGTAATAACTGGTGGTTATGTGCTTCCTGGTAGGGCTGGCTTAAAACCACAACTTGCCATTTTTATACTTTCACTTTATTTTAAGGATTTAAAATAAATAAAATTGCTGCACTCTTGTGTCAGGATACTAAATATGAAATTGGAGCCAGCAGCATGGGGAAGCGGCTAGTCTGGCTCTGTAAAAGCACAACAGGTTGAACAAGTGGGACTTACAGCATTAGGTGGCAGTAGGTGAACTTCCTTACCTGGAAAGAGCCACGGTAGCAGTTTACCCATGTTTGTCTGATGGTAACTTTATATTTACTATACAGACGTGAACTGGTATCAGTCTTCTAATCAAACTATCAGAACAAAAGTGAATGAGGGCATCTCCAAAAATGCTGCTGCTCTTACAGAACAGCATTCTGTACAACAAACATGTAATTTCTGTTTTAGTGCAACACTGAGCACGTGTCGAGTTAGTTAAAATCCCTCCTCTGTACGTTTTGTGTTGTATATTTGAGGGTAAGCTATAGTATTTACAGCCTTCTTGTGGTGCAGTTATACTAAAGCAAAAATGAAAAAGATGGCCTTTAAAATCTTGCTCAAGCTCTCAAGATGGATTAGTGTAAATCATACGTTTATGACTAGTAATGTTCCCACCTTTCATGCTGTGTTGAGGAATTTTATGTACAAATGTCATAAAGGCCTTAAGTGAGCCTACACAAAATAATGCAAGGTATTCATCTCGTTTTTGGAAACATTGGAACAAATGTTTGACAGACTTTTGAACTGCAATGATTATATCTGTGTCTTGGTGTCCTCATATTGTATTTATTTACTATATGGACTCATGTGTCTGAAAATAAAGTTGAGTATTTTATCATCTTCAGGTATATGCAGGATAACCAC
>NW_022289479.1:0-1339 GCF_004355925.1 Anarrhichthys ocellatus
AAAAAATCCAAACCTACATGGCCCTGTGTGAAAAAGTGATTGCCCCCCCTTGTTAAAACATAAAGTAACTGTGGTTTATCACATCTTTGGAAAGCTGAGTTCAATTTCTCTAGCCACACCCAGGCCTGATTACTGCCACACCTGTTCTCAATCAAGAAATCACTTAAATAGGACCTGCCTGACAAAGTGAGGTAGACCAAAAGATCCTCAAAAGCTAGACATCATGCTGCGATCCAAAGAAATTCAGGAACAAATGAGAAACAAAGTAATTGAGATCTATCAGTCTGGAAAAGGTTACAAAGTCATTTCTAAAGCTTTGGGACTCCAGCGAACCACAGTGAGAGCCATTATCCACAAATGGCGAAAACATGGAACAGTGGTGAACCTTCCCAGGAGTGGCTGGCCGACCAAAATTACCCCAAGAGCGCAGCGACGACTCATCCAAGAGGTCACAAAAGACCCCAGAACAACATCCAAAGAACTGCAGGCCTCACTTGCCTCAATTAAGGTCAGTGTTCATGACTCCACCATAAGAAAGAGACTGGGCAAAAATGGCCTGCATGGCAGAGTTCCAAGACGAAAACCACTGCTGAGCAAAAAGAACATAAAGGCTCGTCTCAGTTTTGCCAGAAAACATCTTGATGATCCCCAAGACTTTTGGGAAAATACTCTGTGGACTGACGAGACAAAAGTTGAACTTTTTGGAAGGTGTATGTCCCATTACATCTGGCGTAAAAGTAACACGGCATTTCAGAAAAGGAACATCATACCAACAGTAAAATATGGTGGTGGTAGTGTGATGGTCTGGGGCTGTTTTGCTGCTTCAGGACCTGGAAGACTTGCTGTGGTAAATGGAACCATGAATTCTGCTGTCTACCAAACAATCCTGAAGGAGAATGTCCGGCCATCTGTTCGTGACCTCAAGCTGAAGCGCACTTGGGTTCTGCAGCAGGACAATGATCCAAAACACACCAGCAAGTCCACCTCTGAATGGCTTAAGAAAAACAAAATGAAGACTTTGGAGTGGCCTAGTCAAAGTCCCGACCTGAATCCGATTGAGATGCTGTGGCATGACCTTAAAAAGGCGGTTCATGCTCGAAAACCCTCCAATGTGGCTGAATTACAACAATTCTGCAAAGATGAGTGGGCCAAAATTCCTCTACAGCGCTGTAAAAGACTCATTGCCAGTTATCGCAAACGCTTGATTGCAGTTGTTGCTGCTAAGGGTGGCCCAACCAGTTATTAGGTTTAGGGGGCAATCACTTTTTCACACAGGGCCATGTAGGTTTGGATTTTTTTCCCCCTTAATAATAAAAACCTTCATTTAAAAACTGCATTT
>NW_022289480.1:0-1338 GCF_004355925.1 Anarrhichthys ocellatus
GTCCTGAGAACTTCTTCTTTATGCCGACTGAGAAATATCAGTTGTTGGAATACAGAAGGTGAGATTCGAAATAAATCCACAAAACTAAAAACGGACATAAGTGAAGCGGAAATGCTCCCCTCCCCTCGAGATACCACGGCATATAGCTAGTAAGTCATGTGACCAAGGAAGGCGGTCACATGGCTGTCGTCCCTTATGTTCCGCCATGCACCAAAATAAAAGATGAAATCATTGATACTCAAAATTGTATTAATCTTTTTTATGTATAAAATATAAAATATATATATATAGTGTGTGTATATGTATATATATATATATTTTTTTTATTTGCTATTTCATATGAAATTATGTTATCATTGTACCTATGCAGCTGCTGAATGATGGTTGAATGTTTTTTGTTACAAATGAATTAAAAATATTAATATCCATAAATATTCACAAATAAGATACCTTGCGATATAATCTCACATCTAATGAACCACATACTTCATGTCTTCGACATTTCTTTCCGCTGAGGTGGAAGATCAGATAATTGGAAGATAAATGCTGTCAGAAGATTTGAAAAAAAACTTTTACTAATTTCATTTGATCTGTGTGTTGAATTTTCTGGTAGTGTTCTTTGATTACCAAAAGAGTACTACATACTACTTTTATCCAGCGACGTAATTTTCCCAAAACTACACAACCATCCAGTGTTACAGTATAACGTCTTGTACAGTATACATTATTATGGTGCAGTGTGGTACGGGAAACACGTGTATGAATTTGTATCCCTTGTATGACCCCATTGATCCACATCTATCCTTAAATGAACACATACGGTCTTTGCAGTAGATCGCACCAAATAATGACGAGTAGTACCAGATAAAGAAGGTGTTCGGCTTATTGCACTCCTTTACTTTTTTATTTTTAATCAAAAATAAATGAAAAGGACGAAAAAAATTGTAATACTGGACTCAATTGTCATCTAAAGAGCCGTCAACGGCTACTGGATAACTTCGTCAGATGGAAGCTGTTTAGGACCTCTAACATTAGTGTTCATCATTGCCCTTTATGCCTCCAGGCATGTAGGGCAGCAACACAAGTCTTCCACTCCCGTCTGTCCTGGGCGAAACCCTTCACGTCTGGTTGTTTTTGATACTTTTTTTACAGGACAGAGCCGTTAACCCTGAGCCCAACCCCGAAACCTGGAGGACCAGGTATAACAATAGATGATTTACATTTGTTTACACAATTTCAGGTTTTAAAAAGGCAGAACCAATTTTGGTCAGCATATATTCAATGCACACTCACCGCTTAATAAAAGCAATCCTTATAATTACAAGCACAGAGCCATAA
>NW_022289481.1:0-1338 GCF_004355925.1 Anarrhichthys ocellatus
CTCAACAATAACACAGATCAATAAAAGGTGCAGGTCTCCTCATTTCTCTTTTACTTTGGTTCAACAGCATCCGGACGGTCATGACAGTTTCTCCACAATGAGACTACTACGATGCTTTCAATGACCCCAAAGTAATCAAATACTTCAATGTGTGTTTTCCAAAATGTCAGCAGAATAATCAGACAAATACTACAATGCTCATAATAAAATCATATTTCAAATTTTGCACATTACACATGCCTAATATTAAGCACTCAATACTAGTCAGTAGATTAGGTTGTGATGATCACCTAGTGTTGATAAATAAAAGCTAAACATGTCAAGAGCAAAATAAATGGTATAAACCTCTTTTGTTTGTGATGTGATTTTGTTGTGTATATCTACATGTCAAAACTATCATGTTACTAGTTGCTACATGAATGCAGGTACATTTACTTAATACTCTACTGCATTGTGTTGAGTGCGACCACAGTTTTAGGTTAAATTTGAACAGACAATCTCAGTTACATCAATGTCAACTACTTCAACTCTGCATCCAGTATTTTAAATTATTATTCGAATATAAGTCCAATTGTGGTCTTGGCTGGGAAGCTGATTAGCTGCTCCTAGCTTGTTAGCCGGACCATTTAGAACCTGGTGTGGTCCTTAGTCCTCATTACCACTAACAACATCCTGTCTGCCATGCATACGAGGGTTCGTATGATATCTTTCAAAAATGAACTTCTCATTTTTCGTGTTTGTCCCACAACAAGACGTGTTGTTTTTTACATTTCCGTGTTTCTAAGAATTACAGAACAAATATTTGAATTAGTCAAAAAGGACTTGTTTTTCATATTCAAATGAAACTCACCACAGATGTGTTCTGGTTTCTCGATGCTCCTCTGTGATTGTCAGGTGGCTCTTCCTCTCACTGTTAAGCACACCACTCACGCCCTGTGGACGTGGCAATGTTGTGCCAGTGTCTCCAAATGGTACACTTTGCATACTTCAAAGAGACAAACTTTTGTTTAAGGTGTGTGGTACAAAAAAAAATTAAGCAGAAGCTCGCTTCAACCGAGTTGGGGTTCTTTTGATCCCCAAGTGCCTGATGTCCAAAATCTAAACTTCAAGTCACTTCAAGTGTGTTCGCTGAATAAATAAGCTCATTTACATTTTACCCAGGATGCAAGAGGTGACGGCGTTCTCAAACTGGTGGTGGAGAACATGAACTAGGAGCTGAGGGTGGATGAATTTGTGACTCAACTCTGCCCTTCGAGACATCTCGTGAACGCTGTCCCTCTGGGTTTTGTCTGTCTTATGTGTCACTGCTGCCCTCCAAAGCTGAGACGGGATTTTGTA
>NW_022289482.1:0-233 GCF_004355925.1 Anarrhichthys ocellatus
TATATGTGTGTATGTGTGTATATATATGTGTGTATGTGTGTATATATGTGTGTGTATGTGTGTATGTATGTGTGTATGTGTATATGTATATATGTGTGTATGTGTATATGTATATATGTGTGTATGTGTATATATATGTGTGTATGTGTATATGTGTGTATGTGTATATATATGTGTATATGTGTGTATGTGTATATATATGTGTATATATATGTGTATATATATGTGTATAT
>NW_022289483.1:0-313 GCF_004355925.1 Anarrhichthys ocellatus
GTCTGCGAGGCACACAAACACTGCAGCAGTCTGTGTGTAGCTAACACGCAGTAGATGGAAGAGAGGTGATGGAGGGGGAGGAGGGGAGGGTAGGGTTGGGGGGGGGGGTTGGTTGGTGGGGGGGGGGGGGGGGGGGGGGGGGGGGGGGGGGGGCCTTTTGTAGAGATCACAATAGTAGCAGGGAGTCCCAGGGCAGCGCACAGATGCCCAAGTGAGGCAGGCAGCTGCCCGGCCCGAGGTGAGGGGATATGGAGGGTGAGGGGTGAGGGGTGAGGTGTGTGTGTGTGTGTGTGTGTGTGTGTGTGTGTGTGTG
>NW_022289483.1:413-1337 GCF_004355925.1 Anarrhichthys ocellatus
GGGGGGGGGGGGGGGGGGGGGGGGGGGGGGGGGGGGGGGGGTCCAGACCACTACAGCCTGTCTGCCTGCTTTCCAGAGCATCGACGCCCCTCCCCTCCTACTGTCACACACACACATACATACACAGAACGTCTAGGGGGCGCTAACAAAGCAACCGACACCAGCAGGGAATTAACTGGGGAGAGGAGGGGGGGATAATAATAATAATAATAATAATAATATAGAGGTTATTTCATAGAGTGAGAGTTAATTTCATTGTGGGGCCCGGTTTCATCCATCCAGGCTCAGCAGCTCGTTCCAGCGAGAGCCGGAGAGAAAGCAGAGGACAAACAGTGCTGCAGTCAGCCACAGTCTTTGTGCTGCAAAACTAGCTCAGCCCAGCAGAAATGGAGGCAGAGGGGAGGGGCATGGGAGAGTGTGCGTGTGTGTGTGTGTGTGTGGGTGTGTGTGTGTGAGCTCACAAGAGCAAAACAGGGCATGGGTTTCAGAAAGGCTGAGAAACAATTCACTGAAGCAAATGCAAAACAACACACTGTCAGCAGATTGAATTTTCTCAAGTACATTAATTAAAAATCACAGAGGAAAGAAAAGGGTGAGACAGAGAGGGAGCAGGGGAGAGAAACAGACGAGCTGGGAGAAGGGAGGGAGGGGGTGAGAGCGAGAGAGAACCCTGGAATCTGAATAAGACATGTACACACAGGAAGCAAGGGCCCCAGAATAGCAACAGGAAACTGGCCCCGGACTCTGAATGGCATCAGCATCAGAGGCTTCGCAAAACAAGGCTGCGCTGCACAGCGTTATGAAAGCTGATTTACTGAGAGGAGAGAGAACGAGGAAGGGAAGAGGAGGAGGGGAGGAGGATGCGATGGAAAGAGAAAACGAGAATATAGGCAGAAAGAGGAACGAGAGAAAGAGGCAGAGTGT
>NW_022289484.1:0-1337 GCF_004355925.1 Anarrhichthys ocellatus
TTATGGCTCTGTGCTTGTAATTATAAGGATTGCTTTTATTAAGCGGTGAGTGTGCATTGAATATATGCTGACCAAAATTGGTTCTGCCTTTTTAAAACCTGAAATTGTGTAAACAAATGTAAATCATCTATTGTTATACCTGGTCCTCCAGGTTTCGGGGTTGGGCTCAGGGTTAACGGCTCTGTCCTGTAAAAAAAGTATCAAAAACAACCAGACGTGAAGGGTTTCGCCCAGGACAGACGGGAGTGGAAGACTTGTGTTGCTGCCCTACATGCCTGGAGGCATAAAGGGCAATGATGAACACTAATGTTAGAGGTCCTAAACAGCTTCCATCTGACGAAGTTATCCAGTAGCCGTTGACGGCTCTTTAGATGACAATTGAGTCCAGTATTACAATTTTTTTCGTCCTTTTCATTTATTTTTGATTAAAAATAAAAAAGTAAAGGAGTGCAATAAGCCGAACACCTTCTTTATCTGGTACTACTCGTCATTATTTGGTGCGATCTACTGCAAAGACCGTATGTGTTCATTTAAGGATAGATGTGGATCAATGGGGTCATACAAGGGATACAAATTCATACACGTGTTTCCCGTACCACACTGCACCATAATAATGTATACTGTACAAGACGTTATACTGTAACACTGGATGGTTGTGTAGTTTTGGGAAAATTACGTCGCTGGATAAAAGTAGTATGTAGTACTCTTTTGGTAATCAAAGAACACTACCAGAAAATTCAACACACAGATCAAATGAAATTAGTAAAAGTTTTTTTTCAAATCTTCTGACAGCATTTATCTTCCAATTATCTGATCTTCCACCTCAGCGGAAAGAAATGTCGAAGACATGAAGTATGTGGTTCATTAGATGTGAGATTATATCGCAAGGTATCTTATTTGTGAATATTTATGGATATTAATATTTTTAATTCATTTGTAACAAAAAACATTCAACCATCATTCAGCAGCTGCATAGGTACAATGATAACATAATTTCATATGAAATAGCAAATAAAAAAAAAAATATATATATATACATATACACACTATATATATATATTTTATATTTTATACATAAAAAAGATTAATACAATTTTGAGTATCAATGATTTCATCTTTTATTTTGGTGCATGGCGGAACATAAGGGACGACAGCCATGTGACCGCCTTCCTTGGTCACATGACTTACTAGCTATATGCCGTGGTATCTCGAGGGGAGGGGAGCATTTCCGCTTCACTTATGTCCGTTTTTAGTTTTGTGGATTTATTTCGAATCTCACCTTCTGTATTCCAACAACTGATATTTCTCAGTCGGCATAAAGAAGAAGTTCTCAGGAC
>NW_022289485.1:0-1337 GCF_004355925.1 Anarrhichthys ocellatus
TCTCGCATGCTAAGCAAGCGCTCTACCATTTGAGCTAATTCCCCTCTTCAAAAAGAATGTGGGTAGAATCGGCGTAGCTTGTCTCCTCCTCCCGTCTACATAACGCTTTTCTACACTTTCCAGGCCTATGTAGACAGTTTGGTACGTGACTTCGATCCGACTGTTGCTGTAAAAAGAGATCTATGGAGGACGAGGTGGCTGAGTGGTTAAGGCGATGGACTGCTAATCCATTGTGCTCTGCATGCGTGGTATTGAATCCGTCCTCGTTGCAGTCCACTTCACTTTAGTCTGCATTACCTACGTGGTATAAGACGCTCCATTGTCATTGGAACAATGGGCTCAGATGTGACCATTGTTCCAGCCATATAACCCTGGCAAGTCACGTCTTCGCCAAAGGTTCCAGAATACTGAACCCCTGAAAAACAGGAAAATTGCAGAATATCTATTTTGTCCACTATTAAGTTGGTAAACAACAGTGATGGCAATGAACAAGTCGTCATGTGAAAACACTCAAGTTCAATCTGCGGATGCATCTGTTGGTTTCTTCCCATTGTGTTCATAAATCAAGTCTTTTTTTCTCAAACAGTCACAAGTACTGAAGAAACCCAATTCATCTGGAGAATGTGGGCATCGATCCCACTACCTCTCGCATGCTAAGCAAGCGCTCTACCATTTGAACTAATTCCCCTCTTAAAAAAGCATGTGGGTAGAATCGGCGTAGCTTGTCTCCTCCTCCCGTCTACATAACGCTTTTCGACACTTTCCATGCCTATGTAGACAGTTTGGTAGGTGACTTCGATCCGACTGTTGCTGTAAAAAGAGATCTATGGAGGACGAGGTTGCCGAGTGGTTAAGGCGATGGACTGCTAATCCATTGTGCTCTGCATGCGTGGGATCGAATCCGTCCTCGTTGCAGTCCACCTCACTTTAGTCTGCATTACCTACGTGGTATAAGACGCTCCATTGTCATTGGAACAATGGGCTCAGATGTGACCATTGTTCCAGCTATATAATCCTGGCAAATCACATGTCTTCGCCAAAGGTTCCAGAACACTGAACCCCTGAAAAACAGGAAAGTTGCAGAATATCTATTTTGTCCACTATTAAGTTGGTAAACAACAGTGATGGCAATGAACAAGTTGTCATGTGACAGCACTCAAGTTGAGTCTGCGGATGCAACTGTTGGTTTCTTCCCATTGTGTTCATAAATCTAGTCTTTTTTGCTCAAACAGTCACAAGCACTGAAGAAAACAAACTCATCTGGAGAATGTGGGCATCGATCCCACTACCTCTCGCATGCTAAGCAAGCGCTCTACCATTTGAGCTAATTCCCCTCT
>NW_022289486.1:0-1336 GCF_004355925.1 Anarrhichthys ocellatus
CACACACACACACACACACACACACACACACACACACACACACACACCACTTGACACACTCCTGCGAGCTTTTTCCTATCTGTCAGCAGGCATGTGGACGCTGAGCTCCAAGGTGAAGCAGACTTCAGCACTACGCCTGGCCGCCGGCAGAGGACACGCGGGCTGTGTGGAGGAGCTGCTGTTTCGCGGGGCCGAGGTGAACGACGACCCCGGAGGAAACACGGCCCTTCACGACGCCTGCGTGGGCGGCCACGCAGTCTGCGTCCAGCTGCTGCTTTCTCATGGAGCAGATCCCGAAGTGCTGGCCGCAGACGGCAGCGCTCCTCTTCACCTCTGCACCTCCGTCCAGTCACTCCAGTGAGTGATGGAGCAGCTGACAACTAACTAATCTATTGGGAGCTTTGGGAAAACTGAATTTAAGTGTTAATCTTAATTTTCAAAAGTAATTCTCATAATTGTAGTAACAAAACTCTTACTTGAAAACCTATTTTTTCTTTAAGTAATGTTTTTGCAGATGCAGATGTGCACCTTTTGTTCCAGGTGTGCCGAGTTGCTGATAGGCGGAGGTGCTGACGTCAGCGTGAGGATGAGGGAGACGAGGCTCACACCTCTGCTCGTGGCTGCCCGGCGAGGCCTGGAGGAGCACGTGGAGCTCTTCCTCCGCTACGGAGCAGACGTGTTGGCCACTAATCAGGAGGGAGAGACCCCTCTGAACGCTGCATGCTCCGCCGCAGAGAGGCCCTCCGAGGCCGGCCGCTACTTAGGAGTGGTTCAAAAGCTGCTCGGTGCAGGAGCTGACCCTAGAACCGCGGGCAGGAAGCGGCACACCCCTCTGCACAACGCATGCGCCAACTGCAGCCCCCGGATCGTGGACGTCCTGCTGCAGCACGGCGCTAGGGCAGATGCTGCCAACTGTGCAGGACACACACCGATGGACTGTCTGATACAGGTAGCTCATGAGAGCTGGGGGGGGGGGTTAAGTGGTTAGGCTTAGTTAGAGTCATGTGACACAGCAAAGATGTGAAGTTTAGAATCTGATTGTTTTAAGATCAGGCAGAGGGATTGACTCTTTTCTGTTTGTTCCTCGAGGTGGTTGAAGATTACCCTGGCCAGCAACCGGAAGCAATAGCGCGGTCACTTCTGAACCATGGAGCTAAGACTGTTTCACCAAAGGTTAAAAACAAGCACACTGAGAGAACGTGATACTGATTCTGTAAAATGAGTTGTTTTCTAATGCACACCTGATCGACAGGTGAGTAAGTGGTACCAGAAATTATTGAATTCCTGCATTGTGTCTGTTTTCCTGTTACATTAATCTGAACCCAACCAAAACCTC
>NW_022289487.1:0-1336 GCF_004355925.1 Anarrhichthys ocellatus
CACACACACACACACACACACACACACACACACACACACACACACACCACTTGACACACTCCTGCGAGCTTTTTCCTATCTGTCAGCAGGCATGTGGACGCTGAGCTCCAAGGTGAAGCAGACTTCAGCACTACGCCTGGCCGCCGGCAGAGGACACGCGGGCTGTGTGGAGGAGCTGCTGTTTCGCGGGGCCGAGGTGAACGACGACCCCGGAGGAAACACGGCCCTTCACGACGCCTGCGTGGGCGGCCACGCAGTCTGCGTCCAGCTGCTGCTTTCTCATGGAGCAGATCCCGAAGTGCTGGCCGCAGACGGCAGCGCTCCTCTTCACCTCTGCACCTCCGTCCAGTCACTCCAGTGAGTGATGGAGCAGCTGACAACTAACTAATCTATTGGGAGCTTTGGGAAAACTGAATTTAAGTGTTAATCTTAATTTTCAAAAGTAATTCTCATAATTGTAGTAACAAAACTCTTACTTGAAAACCTATTTTTTCTTTAAGTAATGTTTTTGCAGATGCAGATGTGCACCTTTTGTTCCAGGTGTGCCGAGTTGCTGATAGGCGGAGGTGCTGACGTCAGCGTGAGGATGAGGGAGACGAGGCTCACACCTCTGCTCGTGGCTGCCCGGCGAGGCCTGGAGGAGCACGTGGAGCTCTTCCTCCGCTACGGAGCAGACGTGTTGGCCACTAATCAGGAGGGAGAGACCCCTCTGAACGCTGCATGCTCCGCCGCAGAGAGGCCCTCCGAGGCCGGCCGCTACTTAGGAGTGGTTCAAAAGCTGCTCGGTGCAGGAGCTGACCCTAGAACCGCGGGCAGGAAGCGGCACACCCCTCTGCACAACGCATGCGCCAACTGCAGCCCCCGGATCGTGGACGTCCTGCTGCAGCACGGCGCTAGGGCAGATGCTGCCAACTGTGCAGGACACACACCGATGGACTGTCTGATACAGGTAGCTCATGAGAGCTGGGGGGGGGGGTTAAGTGGTTAGGCTTAGTTAGAGTCATGTGACACAGCAAAGATGTGAAGTTTAGAATCTGATTGTTTTAAGATCAGGCAGAGGGATTGACTCTTTTCTGTTTGTTCCTCGAGGTGGTTGAAGATTACCCTGGCCAGCAACCGGAAGCAATAGCGCGGTCACTTCTGAACCATGGAGCTAAGACTGTTTCACCAAAGGTTAAAAACAAGCACACTGAGAGAACGTGATACTGATTCTGTAAAATGAGTTGTTTTCTAATGCACACCTGATCGACAGGTGAGTAAGTGGTACCAGAAATTATTGAATTCCTGCATTGTGTCTGTTTTCCTGTTACATTAATCTGAACCCAACCAAAACCTC
>NW_022289488.1:0-1311 GCF_004355925.1 Anarrhichthys ocellatus
ACGCCGTGTTACCGACATGACGGGTTAACCCTAACCCGGTTAACTGACACCATGTTACTGACTCGTCGCTCGGTAGCGACACCAGAGCGTGTTAACGGATCAGTCATTTTAAAGTTCTCTTGTGTCTCAGACAGAGAGCTGATAAACTAAAGTAATAATATTTAGAGTCTTCATGAAACTCTCTTGTGTTCGGCACAGAGCAAGGTGGAGATGGAGCTCTGCTTTATATACAGTACATATATATACAGTATATATGTGTGTATGTATACATGTGTATGTCCTGTTGTTGGAGTCTTCTACTGTAGAACCTTCAGGTAGCGGACGTACGTTTGTTTAACTAACATTAAAGGAGAAAAACATCAGAATACACTGAAGAAACTCAAACTATGTTTCACTTTATTTACTTTATTTCTGTTTGTTTCTTTACTTTCTGTGTTTCAGATGCTTCAGTGGGATTTGTCTCCGTTCTCAGTGACTCCAGCTGTCAGCTTGTTGTCCAGATGTGTCTCCAGAGACGTGTTGTCTCAGGTCAGAAGTTTAATTGTTATTGTAATAAAAACTGTTATTAATAATAAAGACTTGATAATAAAGACTGTTATTGTTGATAATAAAGATGTTGTTAATAATAAAGACTATGCTAGAGGGACTGAAGCCTCTTAAAGGTTAAACTCAGTCATGTACTTTATCGACTCACTTATTATAATATAAAAATTAAATAAAACAAAAAACACGAGGTCCAAAAAGGTTTCAGTTCTGTAAAATAATGAACGTCTCTACCTGTCCTCAGGAGGAAATAGACTCCGCCTCCTCCAGGCTGAGCCCCGCCTTCTCCTCTCACCTGCATGAGGCTGAGCAGCGAATCAGAACGCAGAGACGGCTGGACCAGGTACGCTTCATTCAAATACTGTTAATCTGTTATCACATCCTGTTCATGAGCTGAATCCTCTTTTCTTCTTCAGCTGCAGCTTCAAACGGAGCTTCTGCTGACAGAGAAGAAGAATGCCGACGTCACGCACTGCTTCTACCTCAGTGAGTTAAAGTCGTCTTCTTCTACCTCAGTGAGTGAAAGTAGTCTTCTTCTTCTACCTCAGTGAGTGAAAGTAGTCTTCTTCTTCTACCTCAGTGAGTGAAAGTCGTCTTCTTCTACCTCAGTGAGTGAAAGTCGTCGTCTTCTTCTACCTCAGTGAGTTAAAGTCGTCGTCTTCTTCTACCTCAGTGAGTTAAAGTCGTCGTCTTCTTCTACCTCAGTGAGTTAAAGTCGTCTTCTTCTTCTACCTCAGTGAGTTAAAGTCGTCTTCTTCTTCTACCTCA
>NW_022289489.1:0-1336 GCF_004355925.1 Anarrhichthys ocellatus
ATTTTTGCAAATTTATTAAAAAAGAAAAACTGAAATATCACATGGTCACAAGTATTCAGACCCTTTGCTCAGTATTGAGTAGAAGCACCCTTTTGAGCTAGTACAGCCATGGGTCGTCTTGGGAATGATGCAACGAGTTTTTCACACCTGGATTTGGGGATCCTCTGCCATTCTTCCTTGCAGATCCTCTCCAGTTCCGTCAGGTTGGATGGTGAACGTTGGTGGACAGCCATTTTCAGGTCTCTTTAGGTCAGGGCTCTGGCTGGGCCAGTCAAGAATGGTCACAGAGTTGTTCCGAAGCCACTCCTTTGTTATTTTAGCTGTGTGCTTAGGGTCATTGTCTTGTTGGAAGGTGAACCTTCGGCCCAGTCTGAGGTCCAGAGCACTCTGGAAGAGGTTTTCTTCCAGGATATCTCTGTACTTGGCCGCATCCATCTTTCCTTCAATTGCAACCAGTCGTCCTGTCCCTGCAGCTGAAAAACACCCCCATAGCATGATGCTGCCACCACCATGTTTCACTGTTGGGATTGTATTGGGCAGGTGATGAGCAGTGCCTGGTTTTCTCCACACATACCGCTTAGAATTAACGCCAAAAAGTTCAATCTTGGTCTCATCAGACCAGAGAATCTTATTTCTCATAGTCTGGGAGTCCATGTCTTTTTTGGCAAACTCTATGCGGGCTTTCATATGTCTTGCACTGAGGAGAGGCTTCCGTCGGGCCACTCTGCCATAAAGCCCCGACTGGTGGAGGGCTGCAGTGATAGTTGACTTTGTGGAACTTTCTCCCATCTCCCTACTGCATCTCTGGAGCTCAGCCACAGTGATCTTTGGGTCCTTCTTTACCTCTCTCACCAAGGCTCTTCTTCCACGATTGCTCAGTTTGGCTGGACGGCCAGGTCTAGGATCTTCCTAGACCTGGCCGTCCAAGTCTGGTCATCCCAAACTTCTTCCATTTAAGGATTATGGAGGCCATTGTGCTCTTAGGAACCTTGAGTGCTGCAGAAATTCTTTTGTAACCTTGGCCAGATCTGTGCCTTGCCACAATTCTGTCTCTGAGCTCCTTGGGCAGTTCCTTCGACCTCATGATTCTCATTTGCTCTGACATGCACTGTGAGCTGTAAGGTCATATTATATAGACAGGTGTGTGCCTTTCCTAATCAAGTCCAATCAGTTTAATTAAACACAGCTGGACTCCAATGAAGGAGTAGAACCATCTCAAGGAGGATCAGAAGAAATGGACAGCATGTGAGTTAAATATGAGTGTCACAGCAAAGGGTCTGAATACTTACGACCATGTGATATTTCAGTTTTTCTTTTTTAATAAATTTGCAAAAAT
>NW_022289490.1:0-1336 GCF_004355925.1 Anarrhichthys ocellatus
CACACACACACACACACACACACACACACACACACACACACACACACCACTTGACACACTCCTGCGAGCTTTTTCCTATCTGTCAGCAGGCATGTGGACGCTGAGCTCCAAGGTGAAGCAGACTTCAGCACTACGCCTGGCCGCCGGCAGAGGACACGCGGGCTGTGTGGAGGAGCTGCTGTTTCGCGGGGCCGAGGTGAACGACGACCCCGGAGGAAACACGGCCCTTCACGACGCCTGCGTGGGCGGCCACGCAGTCTGCGTCCAGCTGCTGCTTTCTCATGGAGCAGATCCCGAAGTGCTGGCCGCAGACGGCAGCGCTCCTCTTCACCTCTGCACCTCCGTCCAGTCACTCCAGTGAGTGATGGAGCAGCTGACAACTAACTAATCTATTGGGAGCTTTGGGAAAACTGAATTTAAGTGTTAATCTTAATTTTCAAAAGTAATTCTCATAATTGTAGTAACAAAACTCTTACTTGAAAACCTATTTTTTCTTTAAGTAATGTTTTTGCAGATGCAGATGTGCACCTTTTGTTCCAGGTGTGCCGAGTTGCTGATAGGCGGAGGTGCTGACGTCAGCGTGAGGATGAGGGAGACGAGGCTCACACCTCTGCTCGTGGCTGCCCGGCGAGGCCTGGAGGAGCACGTGGAGCTCTTCCTCCGCTACGGAGCAGACGTGTTGGCCACTAATCAGGAGGGAGAGACCCCTCTGAACGCTGCATGCTCCGCCGCAGAGAGGCCCTCCGAGGCCGGCCGCTACTTAGGAGTGGTTCAAAAGCTGCTCGGTGCAGGAGCTGACCCTAGAACCGCGGGCAGGAAGCGGCACACCCCTCTGCACAACGCATGCGCCAACTGCAGCCCCCGGATCGTGGACGTCCTGCTGCAGCACGGCGCTAGGGCAGATGCTGCCAACTGTGCAGGACACACACCGATGGACTGTCTGATACAGGTAGCTCATGAGAGCTGGGGGGGGGGGTTAAGTGGTTAGGCTTAGTTAGAGTCATGTGACACAGCAAAGATGTGAAGTTTAGAATCTGATTGTTTTAAGATCAGGCAGAGGGATTGACTCTTTTCTGTTTGTTCCTCGAGGTGGTTGAAGATTACCCTGGCCAGCAACCGGAAGCAATAGCGCGGTCACTTCTGAACCATGGAGCTAAGACTGTTTCACCAAAGGTTAAAAACAAGCACACTGAGAGAACGTGATACTGATTCTGTAAAATGAGTTGTTTTCTAATGCACACCTGATCGACAGGTGAGTAAGTGGTACCAGAAATTATTGAATTCCTGCATTGTGTCTGTTTTCCTGTTACATTAATCTGAACCCAACCAAAACCTC
>NW_022289491.1:0-1336 GCF_004355925.1 Anarrhichthys ocellatus
CACACACACACACACACACACACACACACACACACACACACACACACCACTTGACACACTCCTGCGAGCTTTTTCCTATCTGTCAGCAGGCATGTGGACGCTGAGCTCCAAGGTGAAGCAGACTTCAGCACTACGCCTGGCCGCCGGCAGAGGACACGCGGGCTGTGTGGAGGAGCTGCTGTTTCGCGGGGCCGAGGTGAACGACGACCCCGGAGGAAACACGGCCCTTCACGACGCCTGCGTGGGCGGCCACGCAGTCTGCGTCCAGCTGCTGCTTTCTCATGGAGCAGATCCCGAAGTGCTGGCCGCAGACGGCAGCGCTCCTCTTCACCTCTGCACCTCCGTCCAGTCACTCCAGTGAGTGATGGAGCAGCTGACAACTAACTAATCTATTGGGAGCTTTGGGAAAACTGAATTTAAGTGTTAATCTTAATTTTCAAAAGTAATTCTCATAATTGTAGTAACAAAACTCTTACTTGAAAACCTATTTTTTCTTTAAGTAATGTTTTTGCAGATGCAGATGTGCACCTTTTGTTCCAGGTGTGCCGAGTTGCTGATAGGCGGAGGTGCTGACGTCAGCGTGAGGATGAGGGAGACGAGGCTCACACCTCTGCTCGTGGCTGCCCGGCGAGGCCTGGAGGAGCACGTGGAGCTCTTCCTCCGCTACGGAGCAGACGTGTTGGCCACTAATCAGGAGGGAGAGACCCCTCTGAACGCTGCATGCTCCGCCGCAGAGAGGCCCTCCGAGGCCGGCCGCTACTTAGGAGTGGTTCAAAAGCTGCTCGGTGCAGGAGCTGACCCTAGAACCGCGGGCAGGAAGCGGCACACCCCTCTGCACAACGCATGCGCCAACTGCAGCCCCCGGATCGTGGACGTCCTGCTGCAGCACGGCGCTAGGGCAGATGCTGCCAACTGTGCAGGACACACACCGATGGACTGTCTGATACAGGTAGCTCATGAGAGCTGGGGGGGGGGGTTAAGTGGTTAGGCTTAGTTAGAGTCATGTGACACAGCAAAGATGTGAAGTTTAGAATCTGATTGTTTTAAGATCAGGCAGAGGGATTGACTCTTTTCTGTTTGTTCCTCGAGGTGGTTGAAGATTACCCTGGCCAGCAACCGGAAGCAATAGCGCGGTCACTTCTGAACCATGGAGCTAAGACTGTTTCACCAAAGGTTAAAAACAAGCACACTGAGAGAACGTGATACTGATTCTGTAAAATGAGTTGTTTTCTAATGCACACCTGATCGACAGGTGAGTAAGTGGTACCAGAAATTATTGAATTCCTGCATTGTGTCTGTTTTCCTGTTACATTAATCTGAACCCAACCAAAACCTC
>NW_022289492.1:0-1335 GCF_004355925.1 Anarrhichthys ocellatus
ACAACAGCTCGCGGGTTGGATGTGCAGTGCGAGTGCTCTCCGGTCCTCAGATAGAGGTGTATGCGCTGATTCCTGAGGTCAAACAGTCGTCTGCTGATGGTGAGAAACACTTGTAAAGACACTGATTCATAGTTTGATGAATACTTTCTGAGCTCATGTCTTTCGTTTTTGTTTCCCAGGTTTTGATGTGGGATCTGGATCTGATAATGATTTCAGTAAGTTAACCTTTATGTGGTCTCACGTCCGTATCAACATTTGATCTGTAGTTGCGTTATGAATGTTGAGTCTTTTTAATTTCCCTCTTTTCTCACAGATATATGTTTGATCATTGGGTTGGTCTTCGGAGGGCTCTGTGTTTGTGCTGCTGCTGCTGCCATCACCCTTTATAAACAGAAACACCAGAACAGGTAACTTTTAACTTTTAGCTCATCACCTTTCTTGTATAATACCAGTGTCTCACAGTTCATATGGTCATGACTCATCCAAATCTTTTCAGACAAAATCCACAAATGAATACTTGTTCAACACCGGCTTTTCTTAAATCCGTCAGTGTGTCACAAAGTGACAAGGAGAACAAGAAAGACTCTCACGAGTGAGTCAATTCATTCATTTTTCACTCATACATATTTAATTTTCTCTTTTGTAAAAACAATTCAGTCCACTTTGTCTAATTTGGGGCTTTACTTTTCTAACAACGTGCTAACTTGCTAATCAGACTGATGTTTATCCACATCACTGTTCTGAATGATTTCTGACTAACTGTTTTTATCTGAAGAGCCCAGAACACCTTTAATGAAGAAAAAGAAAGAACTACGGCAACGTTCTACTGGAAATAATAAAAAAGCGACCAACCAGAACGGTCTGCGCCAGGAATACAACTTTATTTCGGTACCAAAGATTAACCTACAAGGCTGAAGTCCCAAAACGAAAACTGCTGGAAAGTCCTGAGTCCTGATTCATGTTTACAGTAGTTTAGATTTTGAAATATCTGTAATTCAGGTGATGGTTTTCTAACAATACTCTGTTGCATTTGTATCCTTTGTTTGCACATCTTTTTATTTGTTTTTACTGTTATATTTGTTCTTTTTGTATTTAAAAAAATAAATAAACTGAATTTTGAAACACGGCCTTTTTACTGGATTTAAATATTGAATGTGTGTGATTCTTGTGTTAAAGGAACATTCAACAAAATAAATGTGTCAGCAGAACACGATGTCATCTAATCAAAATGATGGCTTAAGCATGCAATTGTGGGCTTTGAATACAAACCATGTTTATCATTACTGTCTGAAAGCAACATTTAACAAAATAAGGGTTTTGTGCAAAAGAAAGTCT
>NW_022289493.1:0-1335 GCF_004355925.1 Anarrhichthys ocellatus
ATGGGGACGATGTTGTTGATTGTCATAGTCTTCAACCAATCAGATCTCACCTCTGTGTCTCTAGGTAAGAAGAGGCCCGAGGCCCGCTGGAGAGCCATGTGCAGTTTAAGAAACTGCACATGAAAAAACAATCCCTGAGGCAAAGTCAATAACCGGCGGAAGCGTGGCGAGACGCCGCGGTCACTTTGTCCACTGAACCCGCGCTACCTCACCACAGCTCGTCCCGATGGTGGCCCTCTGTGCCGTTCCCAGTGAAGACTCCGGCCCAATAATCCACGAAACGCTTGCTTCGGATCCTTGGCTGAGCAATCCCCGGCAAACCGTGCTCTCCTGAGTCCACTGAACGCAGCTTGCTTACTCCGGTCTGTGCGCACAAACTTCTCTGGCGTTACTTCCCCCCCGACACAATTTATGCAAAACAGGTCGACCAAAACAATAACAATAACAATAATAGATCCTAGTAATATCCCGTGTTTATAATTTACAGGCAACTAATAACAGTACAGTACTTTATATAGGTAAAGGAACATAACCCACAGGTTCCCCATTCACATTTGCTGTACACACAGGCAGACTTTTGTGATCATTACAACTTTGACTCAAAAACATGGTGAAATAAGGTCCTGGTGGAAAAATATCAAAGTTTAAACGTAGTCTAGTTTCAAATAATGAATTGTTTCTGCTACTTTCATATCATTGGTTGGTTGCTAGTTAATAAGGTCGACTCCTTCCAGCTTTCGCTGACCCCTCACATACAGTTCAGACTCAAACAAGCTGATTGAATCCACCAGCACAGCATGAAATGGCAACGAGCTGAAGTGAAGGAATGGAGCAGCCAAAGACAGTTGGGCGGTTTTCTCAGGACTTGGTGGATCAAACTAAATCCTTAAAACTCTATTCATTGTAAATGTCGTACAAATAGATTCTAGGTGTAATTATCACCAGCTTCAGTTGGAGTGTGTTCAACAACAAGAATAAGTGTAAACAGTTGGGCGGGCTTGCCGGCTTTTGAAGTGTACGAGGCTTTCTTGAGGAAGCAGCTGCCGGGGAACTCGTGTTGACCAGCTGTGTTTCTCTGCCTCAGACCTGCTGCGACACACACACATGCACAGACAGCCTCTTGCTGGTTCAGCAGTTTAAATCAGTGAAGTGTTTCAGAGCACAGCGAGATGCGACCCGTCATCAATCACACACACACACACACACTCCTTGACAACTGAGTGTGTCACTAGGCCAAGAGAGGGAAGCAGGTGGTGGGCAGACAGTGTGTGTGTGTGTGTGTGTGTGTGTGTGTGTGTGTGTGTGTGTGTGTGTGTGTGTGTGTGTGTGTGAGGC
>NW_022289494.1:0-1334 GCF_004355925.1 Anarrhichthys ocellatus
GTCAGTGATTCAAGATGTAGTGCTGGTGAGAAACTGTTTACATGCTCTGAGTGTGGGAAAACAACTGCCACAAGTGGAGAGCTGAAGAGACACATGAGAACCCACACAGGAGAGAAACCTTTCAGCTGCTCAGTTTGTAAGAAATATTTTAATTTTTGTTCAAATTTAAAGATACACATGAGAATCCACACAGGAGAGAAACCTTTCAGCTGCTCAGTGTGTAATAAATCTTTCAACCAGTGTTCACATTTACAGATGCACATGAGAACCCACACAGGAGAGAAACCTTACAGCTGCTCAGTTTGTAAGAAATCTTTTAACGATTGTTCAAATTTAAAGAAACACATGAGAACCCACACAGGAGAGAAACCTTTCAGCTGCTCAGTGTGTGATGAAAGATTTCGGCACAAGTCGGCTCTGAAGTCACACATAATTACTCATACAAGAGACAACCGGCTTTAGTGGTTCTGTTTGTATACAAAAGGTAAATCTACACACCACATGGCACATAACACAGGGGAAGAAATATGGTGCTTTTTTCCTTATCTTTATTCAAAAGCATGTTTTAATTTGAGAGCATTGCTGATTGATTCCACGTTCAGATATGTTGTGTGAACTGTTGCACCCTTGTTGCCATATTGAGAGCCGTGCGGAGGCGATCCTTCAATCATACATTTGTTCTGATTTTGTAATTCAGAACATAACAAGTTTTAAGAAACGCATGAGAACCCACACAGGAGAGAAACCTTTCAGCTGCTCAGTTTGTGATCAAAGATTTATGCGCAACGCAGCTCTAAAGGTACACATGAAAACTCACACAGGAAAGAATCCCTTCAAGCGGTGGGCCCATAGGGCGGAGGCTCAATGTAGATTTTTCGGGTTGTTCCTGGTCGAACCATATGTCTCACGTCCCGGAAACCAGACCCTCACCAGCAAGCTCCACTCCCAGGTCTGGCTCCAGAAAGTGGCCCCGGTTTCCCTTTTTTCAGCCCAGCTGCCACACCTCTTTTCAGATGTTGAGTGAATTCTTGGTCTGAGGTCACAGGTCACACACACGGCCCTAAACCACATTAAGGTGATTTATTGGAAGGGTGTAACATTCAAGACAGGTTGTTTCTGTTAATATTATAACGTTACCCAGCTTCATAGTATTGTTTTTACTGTTAAAATAAGATTTGCTGATGTCAATATATTTTTGTGTAAAGTTATTTTGCATGTTTAGATCCAGAATTGCAGAAAAATACCAGAAGTCAAGTCATGTGTTGATGCATTGACTTCTGCAACTGGGTGTTTTCCTTTGTGTAATGTTATAGTTTCTGTTGTCTCTGTTTAGT
>NW_022289495.1:0-1333 GCF_004355925.1 Anarrhichthys ocellatus
TGGCATGGTTGTCTATCATCATGTACTTAGATGATGATCAAGGTTTCCAAATGTTTTTATATCAAAATAACTATTTAAGAAACTGTCCGAGACTGTCCGGTCTGTGTGGACGTTTGTACTCCTTAGACACTTACGTATATCATGTTATATTAAATATTATCAGTTAAATGTGTATTGACAACACTCTAACATACATGTTAAACTGTATTATAATGTATTTGTTTGTTTAAATTCATATTAATGCTTATTTCCAGACAGGGAATTACACCATTAGCACCAATTTGTCTCTGGGGAAACTTCTGCTGGTCAAGGTGGAGAAAGATCCTTTTTTGATCCTCCCAGAAGATGAGTGGTACTTCTCCAAAATAGTGGTGACGACTCCTGAAGGAGAAGCCATTCTTTTCCCCTGTTACGGATGGATCTCCAGAGGAGAACTGGTGGAGCTGAGAGGAGGGAGAGGTCTGCTTCAAGTTCCCAAAATATTTGATAAAAGATACTTGAGATTTATAGATATCACTACTTTTCACACATTGGGTTTGTTGAGTTTGTCAATTTTTTTAAACTTTACTGATGTTATATTCTTCTCATGCCTCAGCCTTGAAGGCTTTTGAGGAGGACCATCCCATGTTGATTGACCATCGCAAACAGGAGCTGATACTTAAGAAGAGCCTTTACCAGTAAGCTTTTATGTGTGCAGTACAGTATGTACCAGGAGCTGCTGTTATGGTCTCAGAAGTTCATCTGGAGAAATGTATACGTGCCTTTTGCTAACTTTGGTTTTTGTTGTGGGTTTTGTTTTTCAGGTGGAAATATGTGGCTGAAGGATTAAACCACATCAGCCACTTCAATAAAGTGTCTGATCTCCCAGCTGAAATCCGCTTCTCTAAGTCCAAATCAAACCAAGTAGATAGTGTGAACAGGGAAACGTAGGTCTACAAAGTATAAAATGGACACAACCAGGCTCGATTATAGTCACATTTTCTATGTTTTGAGACAAAAAGTAAATTTGAAACAATAATATCAGTATAATGTTTAATCATATATTCTGGATACCTTTTTGTCTTACTTCAGTGGTATTGAACTCACGCGCAAGGGGCTGCTTGGATCTCATGAACAATGGGAAAGCATTGAAGACATGAAAAAAATCTTCACGTGGAAAAAGACAACTATGTCAGGTAGATTGTTTTTCCCCATTATCCACATCTGCAGCGCAACTCACAACAATAATGTCATTGTCATCATTTCATAACAAGTGAATATGAGCATTTGACAGACACTATCATCGGTTCCAATGTAACAACAGTTCTTTCTACAACACTGCTTGATACTAATA
>NW_022289496.1:0-1333 GCF_004355925.1 Anarrhichthys ocellatus
CAGTCCTCCACATGTCCCAGTCCTCCACATGCCCCAGTCCTCCACATCTCTTAGTTCTCTACATGTCCCAGTCCTTCGCTGGTCCCAGTCCTCCACATATCCCAGTCCTCCACATGTCCCAGTCCTCCATATGTCCCAGTCCTCCACATGTCTTAGTCCTCCACATGTCTTAGTCCTCTACATGTCCCAGTCCTCTACATGTCCCAGTCCTTCGCTGGTCCCGGTCCTCTACATGTCTTAGTCCTCTACATGTCCCAGTCCTCCACCAAATTGTGTACTTTTTTACTGTGCTACATCTCAGAGGTACATATACTTTTTACTGTACTACTAGTTTCTACATTGTAGTATTACTACTTCTACTGCAGAAAACAGTACAATATTTACCTCTGAGATGTAGTGGACACCAGTTTAAAGTAGCAGTAAAGTAATATACTTAAGTAGAGTACATGTAAAATGTATAAAGGTGTTGACTGTGTTTCAGGTGGGAGACAGAGACGACTCCAACCTTTACATCAGCACCAAGCTGAGAGCTGCAGCCGAGGTGAGGAACAATCATTTACCGTTTACCTCCACTCATTCACTACAGAGCCAAGTGTGGATTCATCCGTCGCTCAACATAGTCCCACACTAAGTCTCCTTTCCTTTCAGAGATTAATGAACAACAGACACTTTTCACTGGGCCTTGAAAACAGACTGTTACTAAGAACAATGCTAATAATAATGATGATGATGATGAACATGATCAAAATCACAATCATACTAATCAATATAAAAATCGTACCTTTAATAAACTCTTTTCTCGTCTGCAGATTGGAATCGAAGCGAAACACCTGAGACTGCCGAAAACAACCACACAGGAAGAGGTCAGAGACACACCTCCACCCGTTACCGTCCACCTATTAACGTCCACCTGTTACCATCCACCTGTTAATGTCCACCTGTTAGCATCCACCTGTTAATGTCCACCTGTTAGCATCCACCCGTTAACTTCCACCTGTTAACGTCCACCTGTTAACATCCACCTGTTAGCATCCACCCGTTACCATCCACCCGTTACCATCCACCCGTTACCATCCACCTGTTAACGTCCACCTGTTACCGTCCACCTGTTAATGTCCACCTGTTAGCATCCACCCGTTAACTTCCACCTGTTAACATCCACCTGTTAACGTCCACCTGTTAGCATCCACCTGTTAGCATCCACCCGTTAACATCCACCCGTTAACATCCACCTGTTAACATCCACCTGTTAACGTCCACCTATTAACGTCCACCTGTTAACATCAACCCGTTACCATCCACCCGTTACCATCCACCTGTTAACGTCCACCTG
>NW_022289497.1:0-1333 GCF_004355925.1 Anarrhichthys ocellatus
CCCTGTGCCCTCTTTATCGGCAGCCTCAGCTGGTAACACAAAACATTCATAAAGTCTCTCAGTCTACCCGCAGATACTGAACTTACTCTCGTTCCTCTTGTTTTTGATCTTACGTTGTTGTAATGTTCTTTTTCTAACTTTTCTTTTTAAACTATATTGACCCTACTCATAATGCTATTATTATGCACTGGTGTCAATATTACTTCTTATACTTATGACGCTATTATTTATTTTACTGTTTTTACCTATATATTTTTTTATTCTTCTGTTGTAATCTTTGATCAATTAATCTCACAAATATTTCCTTCGGGGTTAATAAAGTACCTTATACCTACCGCTCTAATTCATCGTTCATGTTGTTGCAGCAGGCACGCTGATCAGCCACGAGAAGCTGCTGCTTCAGATCAACACAGAGAGGGAGTTGGGCAACATGGACTACAAACTGGGACAGGTAAGGGACTCGTAAAAGGAGGATAAAATGAAGCTTGAGTGTTCAAAATGTGTTAATGTTTTTATTCTTTTCTCTCGCCTCCCCCAGGTCTCCATCCACTCGGTGTGGTTAGGTAACAACATCACCCCGCTGAGAGAGGAAGAATGGGGCGAGGATGAAGAAGATGAAGCAGACACTCCAGCACCCACCTCCCCGCCCGTATCTCCCATCAACTCTAGGTCCGTCAAATGAGACATTTCTTCAGTCTCGACGCGCTGAAACAACAATGGGACTCATGCCTGTGTATTTGTGCTTTCAGGAAGCATCGTGCAGGTGTGGACATTCATTCGTGTTCCCAGTTTCTCCTGGAGCTGTACAGCCAGTGGCTGATCCCCGGCTCCCCGAGTAACAGGAAGACCCCGACCATACTCGTCAGTGAAGTGGTCCGATCGGTGAGCTACGTTGCACACGCTTGATTATCATTTTACTTGTTCAGCCATCAGTGAAGGATTGCCTGAAACTGTTCTCAAGAATAACTTGAAACAAAGACTCTAGTTTTCCTCTCTGGAAAGCAGACGACAGAAATGCAGACCTGCTTATCGGTTTGAGGGGATCCACGAGAAATGGGCCCATGACCAAGATGGACTCCGCTCTCCTCTCACTCTCTTCGCCGTCTTCCCCCTGTTATCCTTCTCCGCAGCTGCTGGCGGTGTCGGACCTGTTCACAGAGAGGAACCAGTTTGACATGATGTTCTCCACCCTGACGGAACTGCAGAAGCTCCACCCACCAGAGGACGAGATCCTCAATCAATACCTGGTGCCTGCCATCTGCAAGGCAGCTGCAGTGCTGGGAATGGTGTGTGTGTGTGTGTGTGTGTGTGTGTGTGTGTGTGTGTGTGTGTG
>NW_022289498.1:0-1333 GCF_004355925.1 Anarrhichthys ocellatus
CCCTGTGCCCTCTTTATCGGCAGCCTCAGCTGGTAACACAAAACATTCATAAAGTCTCTCAGTCTACCCGCAGATACTGAACTTACTCTCGTTCCTCTTGTTTTTGATCTTACGTTGTTGTAATGTTCTTTTTCTAACTTTTCTTTTTAAACTATATTGACCCTACTCATAATGCTATTATTATGCACTGGTGTCAATATTACTTCTTATACTTATGACGCTATTATTTATTTTACTGTTTTTACCTATATATTTTTTTATTCTTCTGTTGTAATCTTTGATCAATTAATCTCACAAATATTTCCTTCGGGGTTAATAAAGTACCTTATACCTACCGCTCTAATTCATCGTTCATGTTGTTGCAGCAGGCACGCTGATCAGCCACGAGAAGCTGCTGCTTCAGATCAACACAGAGAGGGAGTTGGGCAACATGGACTACAAACTGGGACAGGTAAGGGACTCGTAAAAGGAGGATAAAATGAAGCTTGAGTGTTCAAAATGTGTTAATGTTTTTATTCTTTTCTCTCGCCTCCCCCAGGTCTCCATCCACTCGGTGTGGTTAGGTAACAACATCACCCCGCTGAGAGAGGAAGAATGGGGCGAGGATGAAGAAGATGAAGCAGACACTCCAGCACCCACCTCCCCGCCCGTATCTCCCATCAACTCTAGGTCCGTCAAATGAGACATTTCTTCAGTCTCGACGCGCTGAAACAACAATGGGACTCATGCCTGTGTATTTGTGCTTTCAGGAAGCATCGTGCAGGTGTGGACATTCATTCGTGTTCCCAGTTTCTCCTGGAGCTGTACAGCCAGTGGCTGATCCCCGGCTCCCCGAGTAACAGGAAGACCCCGACCATACTCGTCAGTGAAGTGGTCCGATCGGTGAGCTACGTTGCACACGCTTGATTATCATTTTACTTGTTCAGCCATCAGTGAAGGATTGCCTGAAACTGTTCTCAAGAATAACTTGAAACAAAGACTCTAGTTTTCCTCTCTGGAAAGCAGACGACAGAAATGCAGACCTGCTTATCGGTTTGAGGGGATCCACGAGAAATGGGCCCATGACCAAGATGGACTCCGCTCTCCTCTCACTCTCTTCGCCGTCTTCCCCCTGTTATCCTTCTCCGCAGCTGCTGGCGGTGTCGGACCTGTTCACAGAGAGGAACCAGTTTGACATGATGTTCTCCACCCTGACGGAACTGCAGAAGCTCCACCCACCAGAGGACGAGATCCTCAATCAATACCTGGTGCCTGCCATCTGCAAGGCAGCTGCAGTGCTGGGAATGGTGTGTGTGTGTGTGTGTGTGTGTGTGTGTGTGTGTGTGTGTGTGTG
>NW_022289499.1:0-1333 GCF_004355925.1 Anarrhichthys ocellatus
GAGAGAGAGAGAGAGAGAGAGAGAGAGAGGGAGGGTGAGAGAGAGAGGGAGAGAGGGAGAGAGGGGGGGAGAGAGAGTGATGGAGAGAGAGAGTGAGGGGGAGAGTGATGGAGAGAGAGAGTGAGGGGGAGAGTGATGGAGCGAGAGCGAGTGTTGGAGAAGGAGAGAGAGAGAAAGAGAGGAGAAGAGACATAGAGAGAGAGGGGGGGACAATGAGAGAGGGGGGGAGAGACATGAGAGAGAGAGAGAGAGAGGGGAGAGACCTGTGAATTCATCTTCCTCAGCCAATCGTGAGTGACTGAATCTCTGTTTGGGTTCCTGAGTATTTCTTCACAGTTCTGCTCTTCTAAATTTATAATTTGTGTGTCATCACAAACATAATTCCCTCCTCAGAGAAGTGGGAACTATAATATTCCTGTTGTCATACTCTTCTACTTCCGCTTGAAATCACAAAATAGGAACGTTTCTTATTACATTGCCAGTAAAGTTATTGAATAAACCTGCACGTCTTTCTTAAATCAGATGGTACTACAGCGGTTCTCCGTGGTCTCCTTGGGACCCACATCTCCACTGGTCATGAAGTAGAGCTGGGTGCTAAATCTATTTCATCAATTCATTCAAATGAAGCGTTTAGGAAGAAGTTTAGAAATTAAAATGCATTTCTGATTAGGGTACGGAACAGCTGAGCTCCCACAGTTCATAGGAGCCGTTCTCTTCAGACAGGTGAAGGCTCACACATAGCATGTCACAGTGAACACTCACCATTCCCACTCATTCATACACTGATGGCAGAGGCTTCCATACAAGGTGTCATCCGCTCATCAGGACCAAACTAATGCGTACACACACACACACACACACACACACACACACACGAGCAGTCTGGGGTTTTTGTCCAAGGTCACCGAGCTGAAGTTATTCCGTCAGTGGAGACTAGAAGCAGCAGTACAACTGATTCCTTCAGCATCTCAGCCGGAGGCACGCAGCTAAGTGGGAGGAGTCTGTGGCACAAGACGGCGCCCGCCCTCAAACACCTGAAGAGCAGGTAACATGAGCAGAATCACTCTTTTTTTCGTGATCACATTTTTATTGATATGCATTAAAAATCAACAAGTTAGAGTAAAAAACAGGACAAAATTAAGAGGGAAAAAAATATATATATATATACAAACACATATATATATACATATATATATGTATATACATATACATATACATATACATATATATATATACATATATATATATACATATATATATGTATATACATATACATATATATATACATATACATATATATATATATATACATATACATATACATACATATACA
>NW_022289500.1:0-1332 GCF_004355925.1 Anarrhichthys ocellatus
TCTCTCTCTCTCTCTCTCTCTCTCTCTCTCTCTCTCTCTCACTTACGTAGCTTGTTATGACTACCGTGTCTCCCCAGTTTCCTGCTGCAACTCTCCCTCCATTCATCCGTTCACCCTCTCATCCTTCTGACAATGAACTTGAATCCACAGAGGAAGAGCCTTTCTACATCCCTCCATCCAGCACATTGTGCACACTGCATGGGTTTAATTATCGGATTGATTGTTCATGTTCCCCAGAGGATGAATCCTACTTTTATGACTGTGGCCATCAAAGTCTCTCTGTCTCTCTCTCTGTCTCTCTCTCTGTCTCTCTCTCTCTCTCTGCTGTCTCAGGGATAAAAGCTTTTCCCAGATGCAGACAATCGATCAGACTAAATCAGACTCAATCAGACTCAATCAGACGTCAGACACACAAACTATTTAACCTTTAATGCTTCTACTGAAGCAAGACTTATGTTACATCGTTTATCTAAATATGAATATATAAATGAATTAAATGGTGAACAGAAACTCATGTCATGTTGACAGCAAACGCTTTTATGTTTTGTATTGACTTCATGTAAAAGTATTCCCTGTAAGAGAAATACATCTGAACCCTGTTGATTATCAATATTCAGCTATTTTTATTATCATGAATAACAAACTAAAACATTGTGATTTACAGGCGAATGTCCTCATAATTTCAGATTTAAGTTATCAGAACAATTCTGTTATTAGTTCATTAGTTTGTTTGTTGTTGGGGTTCAGTTTCTTTGCATACAGGATTTATTGTGTGTAAAAGCATAATATATTTAGCATAATATATCTGCTAATTTGTTTATATATTTTATGAAACTACAATATAATTCTGGTGAATTTTAAAAAATTGATTGAAGCAGAAAAAAGCAACAATTGCCTCTGTAGCAGCAGTCTGTAGAGCCCCACACAGAGGGCTCTTATTGTGAAGGAACACACACTGGACAGTTATTTTTCTCATGTGTGTGAAAACTTTTTCTTTTTTTTTTTTTAGCAAAGTCTTTCTGCATCACGTCCGTGTGTTCAGAGAGACGCACGATGAACCTTCAGCTTCACCTCACCTGCTGAAACACAGCACACGTGTAAAATAGCGCATGTTCTATCGATAATGTTGCTTTCTTTGTTTATTGGTATTATTTATGTATTTATTAATTCACTATTTATAAAAAACACATAAATGTTTAACTTTAAAGCCAGAGGAACAGTTTGAAATCTGTTCAGCAGTAAACATTAGCTGCAAATGCTTTTACAGTATAGAAGACAAAGACAGGTGTGTGTGTGTGTGTGTGTGTGTGTGTGTGTGTGTGTGTGTGTGTG
>NW_022289501.1:0-1332 GCF_004355925.1 Anarrhichthys ocellatus
GAGGAGGGGAGGAGGAGAGGAGTAGAGGAGTGGGCACGTTGGGACAGAACACAGCGAACATGTGAAGGTCTCTGCAGGAGAACAGAAGCATGATGTCGTCCAGCGCTCTGACTCATTGTGCCAAAGAAATGTTTTTCAAT
Organism: Anarrhichthys ocellatus; assembly: GCF_004355925.1. NCBI lineage: Eukaryota > Metazoa > Chordata > Actinopteri > Perciformes > Anarhichadidae > Anarrhichthys > Anarrhichthys ocellatus. Next base: position 141 of record NW_022289501.1, read on the forward strand.
AAAGAACTTTATTGAAAAGTTAAAAAGTTTGTGTGAGAAGTGCTGACGGAGCGATAATTGATTGTTGAATAAAAGCAAATAAAAAGAGAGAAGAAGAAGAAGATTTGCGAGAAGCCCAGAGGGGACTAAAGGAAACTGACAAATAATTTACGGCTCGGTCACACCCTGAAGAGGAGGAGGAAGCTGACCTTCATCATCAGCTCATATCTCATATTTATGAGCTGAAGATGTTTTATGAATTTAATCTGCTCCTCATCACAAACCTGCTGCTCTACTGATCATATAAGTACAAGTTTGAGGTACTTGTATGCTGACAGCTGCCTAAGGAGTACTTTTACTTTACATCTATTGTGCTTTAACACGTTTGTCCTTTTGAAAGCAGACGTTTGAGCTTTTTCTTCTTTTCTTCTCTACGAAAGTAAAACATGTGTTCCATGCAGAGACAGAGAGACAGATACAGCTGCATGGATCACAGCTCAATACTGTTTCTATGTGTGTGTTATGTCTTTATTTACCATACATTTGTTCAAATAATCTCTGTTTCTGCCTGAGAGAAAACATGTCCAACACTGTTATTAAACGGCAGAAGGTGTGAAGACGACTTCTAGTATTGTGACTTCTGCACATTTTCAATAAACTCTCCGAACTCATCAGTTTCTTTTGTGATTCTCAGCAGGAAGCTGCAGATGACCTGAAGCACTCTGTATGAAGATTTATAATTATAGTTCATGACTGATGCTCTTAAGAACATACTGGATTGTTGTTCATGGGAACATGCAGCTGCTTGAACCATTTCAACGTTCATCAACTTTAAGTTGACATGCTCTCATAACCTTTTGTTTAAAGGCCAACATCACATGCAGGCACATACCTGTTGAGCTCAGACCTGCAGATCAAACACCAACCGGAGGAGGAGGAGGAGGAGAAGGAGGCCCACTCTCCGTAATGATCTGATGTCTGAATGCTTTGTGCAAACTGGACTCAGACAAGAAGTGAACTATTTGTGTTGGAGAGAGAGAGACAGTCCAGAATTAAAACTAAAAATGAAACTAAACACACTTTAAAACTCCATTCAGACTGGATTGATATCCAATTCAACCTCCTGCTCTGGTCACCAACACTAATACCACCAACACCAACACTACCACTACCACCAACACTAATACCACCAACACTAATACCACCAACACTA
>NW_022289502.1:0-1332 GCF_004355925.1 Anarrhichthys ocellatus
TCTCTCTCTCTCTCTCTCTCTCTCTCTCTCTCTCTCTCTCACTTACGTAGCTTGTTATGACTACCGTGTCTCCCCAGTTTCCTGCTGCAACTCTCCCTCCATTCATCCGTTCACCCTCTCATCCTTCTGACAATGAACTTGAATCCACAGAGGAAGAGCCTTTCTACATCCCTCCATCCAGCACATTGTGCACACTGCATGGGTTTAATTATCGGATTGATTGTTCATGTTCCCCAGAGGATGAATCCTACTTTTATGACTGTGGCCATCAAACTCTCTCTGTCTCTCTCTCTGTCTCTCTCTCTGTCTCTCTCTCTCTCTCTGCTGTCTCAGGGATAAAAGCTTTTCCCAGATGCAGACAATCGATCAGACTAAATCAGACTCAATCAGACTCAATCAGACGTCAGACACACAAACTATTTAACCTTTAATGCTTCTACTGAAGCAAGACTTATGTTACATCGTTTATCTAAATATGAATATATAAATGAATTAAATGGTGAACAGAAACTCATGTCATGTTGACAGCAAACGCTTTTATGTTTTGTATTGACTTCATGTAAAAGTATTCCCTGTAAGAGAAATACATCTGAACCCTGTTGATTATCAATATTCAGCTATTTTTATTATCATGAATAACAAACTAAAACATTGTGATTTACAGGCGAATGTCCTCATAATTTCAGATTTAAGTTATCAGAACAATTCTGTTATTAGTTCATTAGTTTGTTTGTTGTTGGGGTTCAGTTTCTTTGCATACAGGATTTATTGTGTGTAAAAGCATAATATATTTAGCATAATATATCTGCTAATTTGTTTATATATTTTATGAAACTACAATATAATTCTGGTGAATTTTAAAAAATTGATTGAAGCAGAAAAAAGCAACAATTGCCTCTGTAGCAGCAGTCTGTAGAGCCCCACACAGAGGGCTCTTATTGTGAAGGAACACACACTGGACAGTTATTTTTCTCATGTGTGTGAAAACTTTTTCTTTTTTTTTTTTTAGCAAAGTCTTTCTGCATCACGTCCGTGTGTTCAGAGAGACGCACGATGAACCTTCAGCTTCACCTCACCTGCTGAAACACAGCACACGTGTAAAATAGCGCATGTTCTATCGATAATGTTGCTTTCTTTGTTTATTGGTATTATTTATGTATTTATTAATTCACTATTTATAAAAAACACATAAATGTTTAACTTTAAAGCCAGAGGAACAGTTTGAAATCTGTTCAGCAGTAAACATTAGCTGCAAATGCTTTTACAGTATAGAAGACAAAGACAGGTGTGTGTGTGTGTGTGTGTGTGTGTGTGTGTGTGTGTGTGTGTGTG
>NW_022289503.1:0-1332 GCF_004355925.1 Anarrhichthys ocellatus
CACACACACACACACACACACACACACACACACACACACACACACACCTGTCTTTGTCTTCTATACTGTAAAAGCATTTGCAGCTAATGTTTACTGCTGAACAGATTTCAAACTGTTCCTCTGGCTTTAAAGTTAAACATTTATGTGTTTTTTATAAATAGTGAATTAATAAATACATAAATAATACCAATAAACAAAGAAAGCAACATTATCGATAGAACATGCGCTATTTTACACGTGTGCTGTGTTTCAGCAGGTGAGGTGAAGCTGAAGGTTCATCGTGCGTCTCTCTGAACACACGGACGTGATGCAGAAAGACTTTGCTAAAAAAAAAAAAAGAAAAAGTTTTCACACACATGAGAAAAATAACTGTCCAGTGTGTGTTCCTTCACAATAAGAGCCCTCTGTGTGGGGCTCTACAGACTGCTGCTACAGAGGCAATTGTTGCTTTTTTCTGCTTCAATCAATTTTTTAAAATTCACCAGAATTATATTGTAGTTTCATAAAATATATAAACAAATTAGCAGATATATTATGCTAAATATATTATGCTTTTACACACAATAAATCCTGTATGCAAAGAAACTGAACCCCAACAACAAACAAACTAATGAACTAATAACAGAATTGTTCTGATAACTTAAATCTGAAATTATGAGGACATTCGCCTGTAAATCACAATGTTTTAGTTTGTTATTCATGATAATAAAAATAGCTGAATATTGATAATCAACAGGGTTCAGATGTATTTCTCTTACAGGGAATACTTTTACATGAAGTCAATACAAAACATAAAAGCGTTTGCTGTCAACATGACATGAGTTTCTGTTCACCATTTAATTCATTTATATATTCATATTTAGATAAACGATGTAACATAAGTCTTGCTTCAGTAGAAGCATTAAAGGTTAAATAGTTTGTGTGTCTGACGTCTGATTGAGTCTGATTGAGTCTGATTTAGTCTGATCGATTGTCTGCATCTGGGAAAAGCTTTTATCCCTGAGACAGCAGAGAGAGAGAGAGAGACAGAGAGAGAGACAGAGAGAGAGACAGAGAGAGTTTGATGGCCACAGTCATAAAAGTAGGATTCATCCTCTGGGGAACATGAACAATCAATCCGATAATTAAACCCATGCAGTGTGCACAATGTGCTGGATGGAGGGATGTAGAAAGGCTCTTCCTCTGTGGATTCAAGTTCATTGTCAGAAGGATGAGAGGGTGAACGGATGAATGGAGGGAGAGTTGCAGCAGGAAACTGGGGAGACACGGTAGTCATAACAAGCTACGTAAGTGAGAGAGAGAGAGAGAGAGAGAGAGAGAGAGAGAGAGAGA
>NW_022289504.1:0-1332 GCF_004355925.1 Anarrhichthys ocellatus
ATGAAACAACCTTTGAAAACAATAAGCATAACTAAATATGTTAGTTTCTCTGAAAGACGCACTAACGGACAAATTAAGTAGAAAGCCCAAAACCATCTCATACGGAAACTGATTTAGCTGCTTGCCTCGCTGCACTTTACTGAGGACCATCTCACATTAACGTTATGTCTCTATGTGATGGATTTCATTGTCCTCAGATAGTGCATTATGTGTGCCGCCAGTACAAAGATACATTCATACACAACTACATACAACATCAATAACCGGTAACCGGTTCGAAGGAAAGAAAGTTCATTGTTTGTGGAGAAACCGCAGTTCAACAAAAGATTAGACTTTGTATGTGGATTGAGCGTCAACGTCACTGTCAGTCAGCTGTCTGTCATGTTACGTTTGTGTGGAACTGTGGGCCGGGTTAATGCCCGCTGGTAACAGCTAGATGATGAGCACCTCAACAATATTACTCTGTTAATGCTATCCAACATTTTAGCTGCTCATCTTAAGCTCAGCGGAGGCAGAGAGCAGTATTGTATCCAGAGAACAGGTGAGTGAATGATCTGCTCTGCAGTGGAGAGAACAGGTAGCTGCAATAATGCCCAGTGACAGTGACTATAGTGTGGAGAGTGAGTGTGTACAGTATTACCACAGAGCAGAGTGACAGTACAGTCCTTACAGTCTGGTGTTCACTGAACGCCTTCTAAGCTAACCGTAGTGCCTTTGAGCAGGGTGAACATTAAAGATGGCGACAGCTTTAGCCTGAAACATATTATACGAGTATTATATTTGAGTTTCTTCAATCGAATTCCTAAAATGTGACTCAAACTAATGTACGTTTTGCTAAAAGATAAGTAAATCAAAACCAGCACAATACAGAGACGGTATATCAGAAGAAGTGGATGTTGTCACCATGACGCCACCCGTTGGTTTGTGGACTGCCAATGTTATGCCTGGAGTTCTGCATTTTGGCCATCGCCATCTTGTTTTTTTGCATCCAGATTTGACACGAGAGGGTGGAGCTAAATATAGACATTTATAAGGGGACAAAATGTTACATTTAACTTTCATGAAGTGAAAACCCACCATGAAAGTGTTGTAAGATGGAAACACAGACAACTCCCAGACCGGACAACGCCGTGGTAGCGACCTGTCAATCACTGTGTAGCCCCGCCCTAAAGCATACCCTGCTGATATCATGCTGTATTGAAGAAGACTTGTAATTAGAGATTGAGACCATAAACTCATGTTTACAATTACTGAGGTAATAAATCAAGAGAGAAGTAGAGTTATTTTCTCATAGACTTCTATACAACCAGAGGAGTCGCCCCCTGGTGGACA
>NW_022289505.1:0-1332 GCF_004355925.1 Anarrhichthys ocellatus
AACCAGTCTCAGTCTAGTCCTGGTCCTCTATGCGAACCAGTCTCAGTGTAGTCCTGGTCCTCTATGCGAACCAGTCTCAGTGTAGTCCTGGTCCTCTATATGAACCGACATTTTGCGAGTTTGTCGAGCCGCTGTTGTTGCCGCTGGTGGTAACACGAGCAACTTACTCCATCACCTCAGCAGAAAACATGAGTTGGAATACCAAGAGTGTGATGACGGCCGTCAATGGTAACGTTAGCGCGAGTGAAGCAGTGAAGCTAAAGGGTCACACATCACTCGAAGAAGCATTAGCTTGAGGCACTGCATATGACAAGAAAAGCAAGCGGTGGAGGGACATTACGAACGCAATAACGACCCAGCTCTGCAAGGACCTGGTCCCGCTACAGACAGTGGAGAAAGACTCAGAGCAATGATTAAAACACTGGATTCAAGGTACGTCTGACCGGGGCCACAATACTTGGGCCTTGGACTCCCTCAAGTATTACCTGTTAGGAAGAGAGTTCATTTTGGAAACGGACCATAAAGCCCTGAAGTGGATGGAAGGAATGAAGGATGCCAACAGTCGCATCACCCGCTGGTACCTGGCAGCCCTATCACTTCACCGTCCAGCACAGCCGGGCGAGATAACACCACCGCCGACTTTCTATCGCGCTCTCATGGCGTGAGATCAGAAGGAGGGGAGTGTGCGGCGGCTGCAAACTAGCCAAACCATCGATTATGAACTGAATAATATGAGTAATGTTGAGGCATCAACTTTCCTGTCAGTGTGTTGCAGCCGACCATCCTGGCAAAAGACTGAGCAGCTGCATCACACCTCTCTAAGCAGAGCAGCCCGGATAATTGGACTGTACCATTCTGCAGCAGCAAGAGGGGTGTTGTCGGGAGCCTTTGCATCTGCGCCACAGCGGAGGAGTGTCTTCACCCCCCTGTGATCGACTGGACAGCCTTGATCAGAAGAGCACTCACTATATTGTTTCACCTAACTTCTGTTTCATTATGTTAAGTTTATACACTTCTTCTAATTTGTCACCCATCCTCATTATTGTACATATTTTGGGTGAATAAAAACCCTATTTTTCCCACTTTACCTGCTCTCTGCGTACCCTCAGCAGTGTGTGTTCACTGACAGTAATGTGTTGAAGCCAGGAGACAGAGCTATCGTCACCGTGCCCTGAAAACGTGGATTTGCTCTGTTTTTGTTTGACTGCATTTCATTAGTAACAGCTAGCGATACGTTTAGGCGTGTCAAGCCTTCGTCCAGAGGAGACTTCGGGCTTTCTAACGATGCATTGCATGTGCACATTGAGCTTTCCTGGGGGCGTATACAGTCTC
>NW_022289506.1:0-1331 GCF_004355925.1 Anarrhichthys ocellatus
CACACACACACACACACACACACACACACACACACACACACACACACCTGTCTTTGTCTTCTATACTGTAAAAGCATTTGCAGCTAATGTTTACTGCTGAACAGATTTCAAACTGTTCCTCTGGCTTTAAAGTTAAACATTTATGTGTTTTTTATAAATAGTGAATTAATAAATACATAAATAATACCAATAAACAAAGAAAGCAACATTATCGATAGAACATGCGCTATTTTACACGTGTGCTGTGTTTCAGCAGGTGAGGTGAAGCTGAAGGTTCATCGTGCGTCTCTCTGAACACACGGACGTGATGCAGAAAGACTTTGCTAAAAAAAAAAAAGAAAAAGTTTTCACACACATGAGAAAAATAACTGTCCAGTGTGTGTTCCTTCACAATAAGAGCCCTCTGTGTGGGGCTCTACAGACTGCTGCTACAGAGGCAATTGTTGCTTTTTTCTGCTTCAATCAATTTTTTAAAATTCACCAGAATTATATTGTAGTTTCATAAAATATATAAACAAATTAGCAGATATATTATGCTAAATATATTATGCTTTTACACACAATAAATCCTGTATGCAAAGAAACTGAACCCCAACAACAAACAAACTAATGAACTAATAACAGAATTGTTCTGATAACTTAAATCTGAAATTATGAGGACATTCGCCTGTAAATCACAATGTTTTAGTTTGTTATTCATGATAATAAAAATAGCTGAATATTGATAATCAACAGGGTTCAGATGTATTTCTCTTACAGGGAATACTTTTACATGAAGTCAATACAAAACATAAAAGCGTTTGCTGTCAACATGACATGAGTTTCTGTTCACCATTTAATTCATTTATATATTCATATTTAGATAAACGATGTAACATAAGTCTTGCTTCAGTAGAAGCATTAAAGGTTAAATAGTTTGTGTGTCTGACGTCTGATTGAGTCTGATTGAGTCTGATTTAGTCTGATCGATTGTCTGCATCTGGGAAAAGCTTTTATCCCTGAGACAGCAGAGAGAGAGAGAGAGACAGAGAGAGAGACAGAGAGAGAGACAGAGAGAGTTTGATGGCCACAGTCATAAAAGTAGGATTCATCCTCTGGGGAACATGAACAATCAATCCGATAATTAAACCCATGCAGTGTGCACAATGTGCTGGATGGAGGGATGTAGAAAGGCTCTTCCTCTGTGGATTCAAGTTCATTGTCAGAAGGATGAGAGGGTGAACGGATGAATGGAGGGAGAGTTGCAGCAGGAAACTGGGGAGACACGGTAGTCATAACAAGCTACGTAAGTGAGAGAGAGAGAGAGAGAGAGAGAGAGAGAGAGAGAGAGA
>NW_022289507.1:0-372 GCF_004355925.1 Anarrhichthys ocellatus
AGTTTTTTGAAGAAAATCTTTGAAATTATGTTTACTTTCACAAAATCAACGTTTGGTCTCCTCTCAGCCTGAAACGTCTTTTAAGAGCATAAAAAGTGAAAATGCATCTCTAGCCGGTAAAGTGCTGAAAGCTGCAGGTATTCATGAAAATGACTTCAAACTGTGAAATCAACTGTCCTGAGGAGAAAATCTTTCTTTGGAGAAAATCTTTGAAATTATGTTTACTTTCACAAAATCAACTTTTGGCCTCCTCTCTGCCTGAACCGTCTTTTAAGAGCATAAAGAGTGAAAATGCATCTCTAGCCAGTAAAGTGCTGAAAGCTGCAGGTAGTCATGAAAATGACATCCAACTGTGAAATCAACTGTCCTGAG
>NW_022289507.1:472-1331 GCF_004355925.1 Anarrhichthys ocellatus
GAAAATGCATCTCTAGCCAGTAAAATGCTGAAAGCTGCAGGTATTCATGAAAATTACATCAAACTGTGAAATCAACTGTCCTGAGGGACTTCTTTGGAGAAAATCTTTGAAATTATGTTTACTTTCACAAAATCAACTTTTGGCCTCTTCCAGGCCTGAACCGTCTTTTAAGAGCATAAAAAGTGAAAAGTGCTGAAAGCTGCAGATATTCATGACAAAGACATACAAGACATACAACTGTGAAATCAACTGTCCTGAGGCGCTTCTTTGAGAAAATCTTTGAAATTATGTTTACTTTCACAAAATCAACTTTTGGCCTCCTCTGTGCCTGAAACATCTTTTAAGAGCATAAAAAGTGAAAATGCATCTCTAGCTAGTAAAGTGCTGAAAGCTGCAGGTATTCATGAAAATGACATCAAACTGTGAAATCAACTGTCCTGAGGTACTTCTTTGGGAAAATCTTTGAAATTATGTTTACTTTCACAAAATCCACTTTTGGGCTCTTCCAGGCCTGAACCGTCTTGTAAGAGCATAGAAAGTGAAAAGTGCTGAAAGCTGCAGATATTCATGAAAAAGACATAAAAGACATAGAACTGTGAAATCAACTGTCCTGAATCACTTCTTTGGAGTAAATCTTCGAAATTATGTTTACTTTCACAAAATCAACTTTTGGCCTCCTCTCTGCCTGAAACGTCTTTTAAGGGCATAAAAAGTGAAAATGCATCTCTAGCCAGTAAAGTGCTGAAAGCTGCAGGTATTCATGAAAATGACATCAAACTGTGAAATCAACTGTCCTGAGGGACTTCTTTGACAAAATCTTTGAAATTATGTTTACTTTCACAAAATCAACTTTTGGCCT
>NW_022289508.1:0-1331 GCF_004355925.1 Anarrhichthys ocellatus
TATATATATGTATATATATGTATGTATATGTATGTGTATGCAATGAAACAAAGTGAAAAATTCAAAGGGGTCTGAATACTTTCCGTACCCACTGTATATATATATATATATGTATATATAATGAGCTATTCAGATTTAAATGACAGAAGGACGGTGACTCATCATTTTATTTGAACTGGTCAGTGCTGGGAAATAGCCCATGTGTTTCATAACTTCAGTATTGACTCTCATAACAGAATATATAAGAATCAAAGACAGCACATGTGATGAGGTGGTGTCGATGGCAGACAGTGGCTGCTGAAATTTAAAAAAAAGAGCTGGACCTGACCTGTATTTCCTGATGAGGTATCTGCAGTGGCGCAGCAGGTACTCCTTTGAGGGCCGACACAGTTTGAGGGACCAGAAGTCGTCCAGGCGCATCTTGGGAGAACAAGACTTCCCGGGGTTTCCACCAAACAAGTAATGCACCTGGACACACGCAGGAAATACACACCGGTTACGATGCGCACCGTACCCGATGCGCACCGGACAAAACAAATGTGCAAAACAAATGTGGCAATAAACAACTTTAAAGCCAGCAGGAAAACAGTTGTGATTGTTTAAACAACTCACTTCTAATAGCATGTTTTTGGGGCTCAGTGGTTCTGACTTTAAAGGCAGCGGTGGGTCAAATTTCAAGCTTATCACAAGACTGTTCAAGTCTCAGCCAAGTCAATCATGGCTTCCTAGTTACGCTGAGGAGCTGAGAAATTAATGTTTTTTACGGGATCTGGTGAAAGCAAAAAGTTTATTGCGGGCAAGACTTTTATAAAATATCACAATTTTAAGCTTTTGTTCTTGGCTGCTTTTATTGACGGAAGCATTCGTCACACATTATGTGTTCAAGGACCGTCAGACAGATGAAAATCTGACAATAGTGACATTTGTACAGCTTCTGGCTGTGATAAACAGCTGTTGATTAAAGAAAACATGTTTTTCAATCTCACTGGCTGGTTTTGGGGTTCAGAGGGTTAAATATTGACAGCTGTGACCAAGAAGGCGATCCAGGTGCAGCTCGCCATTAAAAAGTGCTCTGGAGTGTTCCTCATGAGATCGTGTGCGACAGCGTACTGAATAAGAATGTGCGCAGGTCTCAGCTGTGTGTGTTACCTTGTGCATCTCATCGTAGACCAGCTGGTGTGCAAAGCGTGGACACGGTTCCTCCTCCTGCAGAGCCTTGCTTGGGTTTTCTTTCACTGCCTGGTCGTTCTTGTACACACACGACCTGAGCAGGAACGAGAGAAAACACACACACACACACACACACACACACACACACACACACACACACA
>NW_022289509.1:0-1331 GCF_004355925.1 Anarrhichthys ocellatus
CATATACACACATACTGTATATGTATATACATATACACATATACACACACATACACACACATATATATACACACACATACATATACACAGTATATGTGTATATGTATACCGTTTAAATGTCTGTATCGTGTGTCTCACTCTGCAGGCCGGTGCTGGAGGCGCTGGCTGATCCTGGAGCAGCTGCAGGCTGCAGACTCCTCACAGAGCCTCATGTTGAGTCACTTGAAGCAGCAGAGAAAAGGTGTGTCAGCAAAACAACCTGGTACTGGAAGCACACGCCGCAATCTACAAATACTTTCCACTCATACCGACCGTTAGAACATGCGGATGCTTTACTGTCCTAATGTACTAAGACTATTACAGCGTGCACACAGTGAGGCGCTACTTTAGACAGGAAGCACGTTATTTAAGTCTTTATTCCAGCAGAGGAGAAGTCTTTACCTGGTTTCCTTTTCCTCCAAACATGGATCAGCATTTTAAAAAGCTCCTTTCCTCAGTGTGAGTAGCTCCATGTGGAGGACCGTCTGTGTGGACTCTCCTCTCTGCTGGACTTTAATACCTTTAGCCTCCAGTTTCTAAAAATAGACTTGTTCCTTCATCGCAGGGTGTCGTCACATAAACAGACCAACCAATGGGACACGCGGAGCCTTCGAGGAAGTGAAATATTAACTGGATCAGATCTCATGTGTATATACTTCTGAATGTTGTGTTCAGGTACAAACTGGAAGAAGCAGCTTCTTGTTTTGACAGCATGTTCTTCAGGGTTCTAATGATGATAGTAGACTTTGGTTTTCTATGAAATGTAGGATTGCTTTTAATGTTTTATTCCCAACTCTTAAAGCACAACTTGGACCCCAGAATATACATCATGAACCTGATCATGGTCTTAGATCCTCTGATCAGACCCACAAACTCTGTTTTCTTTAGACATTTAACTACACAGTCCAGCTTTGGTTCATTCACAACCACTAAGGTACCCGGTACGGACCCACCATCATCAAGAGGTCAGAGTTCACATCCCCAGAAGCCTTTACGCAGTAATAAAGAATGTACTCACATGTGAAACTCCTGCGTTGGAAAAACTGCGGATTAGTTTTTGTGCTGTTTTTTGAGTTTCTTTTATGTCACACCATCAGCATCACAGCTGACGCATCCCATCCGGAGAGGAGGCGCGAGGTGGCCGCTCCATGAGCGCAGGAACTCCGCGTAAAAGTGTTTGAAGAAGATCTTGGAGGAAGAAGCTTGTTTTGGGTTTTTTACATCCAAGCAGAGCGATGATGATGATGGTGGTGGTGGTGATGGTGATGATGGTGGTGATGGTGATGATGGTG
>NW_022289510.1:0-1331 GCF_004355925.1 Anarrhichthys ocellatus
CATATACACACATACTGTATATGTATATACATATACACATATACACACACATACACACACATATATATACACACACATACATATACACAGTATATGTGTATATGTATACCGTTTAAATGTCTGTATCGTGTGTCTCACTCTGCAGGCCGGTGCTGGAGGCGCTGGCTGATCCTGGAGCAGCTGCAGGCTGCAGACTCCTCACAGAGCCTCATGTTGAGTCACTTGAAGCAGCAGAGAAAAGGTGTGTCAGCAAAACAACCTGGTACTGGAAGCACACGCCGCAATCTACAAATACTTTCCACTCATACCGACCGTTAGAACATGCGGATGCTTTACTGTCCTAATGTACTAAGACTATTACAGCGTGCACACAGTGAGGGGCTACTTTAGACAGGAAGCACGTTATTTAAGTCTTTATTCCAGCAGAGGAGAAGTCTTTACCTGGTTTCCTTTTCCTCCAAACATGGATCAGCATTTTAAAAAGCTCCTTTCCTCAGTGTGAGTAGCTCCATGTGGAGGACCGTCTGTGTGGACTCTCCTCTCTGCTGGACTTTAATACCTTTAGCCTCCAGTTTCTAAAAATAGACTTGTTCCTTCATCGCAGGGTGTCGTCACATAAACAGACCAACCAATGGGACACGCGGAGCCTTCGAGGAAGTGAAATATTAACTGGATCAGATCTCATGTGTATATACTTCTGAATGTTGTGTTCAGGTACAAACTGGAAGAAGCAGCTTCTTGTTTTGACAGCATGTTCTTCAGGGTTCTAATGATGATAGTAGACTTTGGTTTTCTATGAAATGTAGGATTGCTTTTAATGTTTTATTCCCAACTCTTAAAGCACAACTTGGACCCCAGAATATACATCATGAACCTGATCATGGTCTTAGATCCTCTGATCAGACCCACAAACTCTGTTTTCTTTAGACATTTAACTACACAGTCCAGCTTTGGTTCATTCACAACCACTAAGGTACCCGGTACGGACCCACCATCATCAAGAGGTCAGAGTTCACATCCCCAGAAGCCTTTACGCAGTAATAAAGAATGTACTCACATGTGAAACTCCTGCGTTGGAAAAACTGCGGATTAGTTTTTGTGCTGTTTTTTGAGTTTCTTTTATGTCACACCATCAGCATCACAGCTGACGCATCCCATCCGGAGAGGAGGCGCGAGGTGGCCGCTCCATGAGCGCAGGAACTCCGCGTAAAAGTGTTTGAAGAAGATCTTGGAGGAAGAAGCTTGTTTTGGGTTTTTTACATCCAAGCAGAGCGATGATGATGATGGTGGTGGTGGTGATGGTGATGATGGTGGTGATGGTGATGATGGTG
>NW_022289511.1:0-1330 GCF_004355925.1 Anarrhichthys ocellatus
TTTTTTGCATGTTTGTCACACTTAAATGTTTCAGATCATCAAACAAATTTAAATATTAGACAAAGATAACACAAGTAAACACGAAATGCAGTTTTTAAATGAAGGTTTTTATTATTAAGGGGGAAAAAAAATCCAAACCTACCTGGCCCTGTGTGAAAAAGTGATTGCCCCCTAAACCTAATAACTGGTTGGGCCACCCTTAGCAGCAACAACTGCAATCAAGCGTTTGCGATAACTGGCAATGAGTCTTTTACAGCGCTGTAGAGGAATTTTGGCCCACTCATCTTTGCAGAATTGTAATTCAGCCACATTGGAGGGTTTTTGAGCATGAACCGCCTTTTTAAGGTCATGCCACAGCATCTCAATCGGATTCAGGTTGGGACTTTGACTAGGCCACTCCAAAGTCTTCATTTTGTTTTTCTTAAGCCATTCAGAGGTGGACTTGCTGGTGTGTTTTGGATCATTGGATCATTTGGAACACGGCATTACTTGCCAGATGTAATGGGACATACACCTTCCAAAAAGTTCAACTTTTGTATTTTCCCAAAAGTCTTGGGGATCATCAAGATGTTTTCTGGCAAAACTAAGACGAGCCTTTATGTTCCTTTTGCTCAGCAGTGGTTTTCGTCTTGGAACTCTGCCATGCAGGCCATTTTTGCCCAGTCTCTTTCTTATGGTGGAGTCATGAACACTGACCTTAATTGAGGCAAGTGAGGCCTGCAGTTCTTTGGATGTTGTTCTGGGGTCTTTTGTGACCTCTTGGATGAGTCATCGCTGCGCTCTTGGGGTAATTTTGGTCGGCCGGCCACTCCTGGGAAGGTTCACCACTGTTCCATGTTTTCGCCATTTGTGGATAATGGCTCTCACTGTGGTTCGCTGGAGTCCCAAAGCTTTAGAAATGGCTTTGTAACCTTTTCCAGACTGATAGATCTCAATTACTTTGTTTCTCATTTGTTCCTGAATTTCTTTGGATCGCAGCATGATGTCTAGCTTTTGAGGATCTTTTGGTCTACCTCACTTTGTCAGGCAGGTCCTATTTAAGTGATTTCTTGATTGAGAACAGGTGTGGCAGTAATCAGGCCTGGGTGTGGCTAGAGAAATTGAACTCAGCTTTCCAAAGATGTGATAAACCACAGTTAATTTATGTTTTAACGGGGGGGGGGGCAATCACTTTTTCACACAGGGCCATGTAGGTTTGGATTTTTTTCCCCCTTAATAATAAAAACCTTCATTTAAAATCTGCATTTTGTGTTTACTTGTGTTATCTTTGTCTAATATTTAACTTTGTTTGATGATCTGAAACATTTAAGTGTGACAAACATGCAAAAAA
>NW_022289512.1:0-1330 GCF_004355925.1 Anarrhichthys ocellatus
TTAATGTACACTCAGCACCCCATCTTGACAGAAAAAAACAGAAATGTTGAAACTTTTGCAAATTTATTAAAAAAGAAAAACTGAAATATCACATGGTCATAAGTATTCAGACCCTTTGCTGTGACACTCATATTTAACTCACATGCTGTCCATTTCTTCTGATCCTCCTTGAGATGGTTCTACTCCTTCATTGGAGTCCAGCTGTGTTTAATTAAACTGATTGGACTTGATTAGGAAAGGCGCACACCTGTCTATATAAGACCTTACAGCTCACAGTGCATGTCAGAGCAAATGAGAATCATGAGGTCGAAGGAACTGCCCAAGGAGCTCAGAGACAGAATTGTGGCAAGGCACAGATCTGGCCAAGGTTACGAAAGAATTTCTGCAGCAGTCAAGGTTCCTAAGAGCACAGTGGCCTCCATAATCCTTAAATGGAAGAAGTTTGGGACGACCAGAACTCTTCCTAGACCTGGCCATCCAGCCAAACTGAGCAATCGTGGAAGAAGAGCCTTGGTGAGAGAGGTAAAGAAGAACCCAAAGATCACTGTGGCTGAGCTCCAGAGATGCAGTAGGGAGATGGGAGAAAGTTCCACAAAGTCAACTATCACTGCAGCCCTCCACCAGTCGGGGCTTTATGGCAGAGTGGCCCGACGGAAGCCTCTCCTCAGTGCAAGACATATGAAAGCCCGCATAGAGTTTGCCAAAAAACACATGAAGGACTCCCAGACTATGAGAAATAAGATTCTCTGGTCTGATGAGACCAAGATTGAACTTTTTAGCGTTAATTCTAAGCGGTATGTGTGGAGAAAACCAGGCACTGCTCATCACATGCCCAATACAATCCCAACAGTGAAACATGGTGGTGGCAGCATCATGCTATGGGGGTGTTTTTCAGCTGCAGGGACAGGACGACTGGTTGCAATTGAAGGAAAGATGAATGCGGCCAAGTACAGAGATATCCTGGAAGAAAACCTCTTCCAGAGTGCTCTGGGCCGAAGGTTCACCTTCCAACAAGACAATGACCCTAAGCACACAGCTAAAATAACAAAGGAGTGGCTTCGGAACAACTCTGTGACCATTCTTGACTGGCCCAGCCAGAGCCCTGACCTAAACCCAATTGAGCATCTCTGGAGAGACCTGAAAATGGCTGTCCACCAACGTTCACCATCCAACCTGACGGAACTGGAGAGGATCTGCAAGGAAGAATGGCAGAGGATCCCCAAATCCAGGTGTGAAAAACTTGTTGCATCATTCCCAAGAAGACTCATGGCTGTACTAGCTCAAAAGGGTGCTTCTACTCAATACTGAGCAAAGGGTCTGAATACTTATG
>NW_022289513.1:0-1330 GCF_004355925.1 Anarrhichthys ocellatus
TGTGTGTGTGTGTGTGTGTGTGTGTGTGTGTGTGTGTGTGTGTGTGTGTGTATGTGTGTGTGTGTGTGTGTGTGTGTGTGTGTGTGTGTGTGTGTGTGTCTGTGTGTGTGTGCTCTTTGTGTTTCAATCTCTGTGAGGACCAGGATGACTGAAGTTGGTTACAGCCAAATTGGGATTTTGTGTTTCAGAGACATCAATATGTCGTAGTCATTTTTATAGATTTATATATATATTTTTACCTTGTTATTTTTGTAAACAAATTAGTCCACAGTGGAGATGCTTATTAGCCTCACCCCAATTACAGTGTTTCTCAAAATTAGAATTGAGGATCCTGCAGTTTGAGCTCCCTGCCTGCGTTATGTTTGAAATGACTGAAGGAGGATGAAAGCTTTGGATGAGATTATTTTTTTTTTCCAATTATCAGAAACTTTAAATGTAGCTACATATATATATATATCTTTACTTGAAGAACACCACCATCATTCTATGGTCCCTTTCTTAGAGGGGCCATAATGCAACAAGAAGATTTTGTGAATAAAATGAGAATAATTGTTCCTTTGTCTTATATACATTTTTACATTAATATATAAGTCACTGTTATTAACTTGGTGTAAGTATTGTAATGACATTTGTCTGTGTCGGGGATGAGTGCTAAGGAAGTCAAAGTTAAGATACAGGACTCATGGCCCATCACTTAGTGAAGCAACAATGTTGCCGGCAACATGCCTCAGTCTACATTTGTGAAGAGACAGACTGTTCTATCTGGAAAGACGACGGCACCCTCTTCAGTGTTTTGTGCTGTTAAGCAATGTAAAGATGTTGGACCAAATCCAAAATGAGACAGTATAAAGGCTGGTGCTCTTTTTACAAGTGCTTACATTTATGTTTATGGAAAGTGAAGTTTGTTCATAGTTTGTATTCATGAAAGCTCAATATAACAAATATGAAATTTGCCCTCAAGAGGCCTCAAGGGAATTAAGCAAACTGCATGAAAAAACTTTCCAAAAATACAAAGTACACATACAAAGTACTCAAGATGATGCATAGTGCCACTCACATGCCCAATGATGGCATTCCTGAGAAGCCTGTCCTCATTATAACATGTGGCCTGGCTGGCTGAAACATGTATTGACTATGCCATAAACCTATATATAAAGACAGTGAGGAAGACAGCCTATGGTTCAATAGGTTTAAAGTAATGCAATGGAGAGTCCTTATAAGTGTAGCAAATTCAACTGAAAGTGCGAGTGTGTGAGGATGAGAGGATGAAGCGGACAGGGGAGGAGAGGAGTGCAGCGTGGTCAGGGTGGGGTGTGGTGCAGGGGGGGGG
>NW_022289514.1:0-1852 GCF_004355925.1 Anarrhichthys ocellatus
TGAGGATCAACCCTCCACCTTCTGAGGATCAACCCTCCATCTTCTGAGGATCAACCCTCCATCCTCTGAGGATCAACCCTTCATCTTCTGAGGATCAACCTTCCACCCTCTGAGGATCAACCCTCCAAACTCTGAGGATCAACCATCCATCTTCTGAGGATCAACCCTCCATCCTCTGAGGATCAACCCTCCATCTTTTGAGGATCAACCCTCCACCTTCTGAGGATCAACCCTCCATCTTCTGAGGATCAACCCTCCATCCTCTGAGGATCAACCCTTCATCTTCTGAGGATCAACCCTCCACCCTCTGAGGATCAACCCTCCAAACTCTGAGGATCAACCATCCATCTTCTGAGGATCAACCCTCCCTCCTCTGAGGATCAACCCTCCATCTTTTTAAGATCAACCCTCCATCTTCTGAGGATCAACCCTCCACCTTCTGAGGATCAACTCTCCATCTTCTAAGGATCAACCCTTCATCCTCTGAGGATCAACCCTCCACCTTCTGAGGATGAACCCTCCATCTTTTGAAGATCAACCCTCTATCCTCTAAATATCAACCCTCCATCTTCTGAGGATCAACCCTCAATCCTCTGAGGATCAACCCTCCACTTTCTGAGGATCAACCCTCCATCTTCTGAGGATTAACCCTCCATCCTCTGAGGATCAACCCTTCATCTTCTGAGGATCAACCCTCCATCCTCTGAGGATCAACCCTCCACCTTCTGAGGATCAACCCTCCATCCTCTGAGGATCAACCTTCCACCCTCTGAGGATCAACCCTCTGTCCTCTGAAGATCAACCCTCCATCTTCTGAAGATCAACCCTCCATCTTCTGAGGATCAACCCTCCATCTTCTGAGGATCAACCCTCCATCCTCTGAGGATCAACCCTTCATCTTCTGACGATCAACCTTCCACCCTCTGAGGATCAACCCTCCATCTTCTGAGGATCAACCCTCCATCCTCTGAGGATCAACCCTCCATCATTTGAAGATCAACCCTCCATCTTCTGAGGATCAACCCTCCACCTTCTGAGGATCAACCCTCCATCTTCTGAGGATCAACCCTCCATCTTCTGAGGATCAACCCTCCATCTTCTGAGGATCAACCCTCCATCCTCTGAGGATCAACCCTCCATCTTCTGAGGATCAACCCTCCATCATTTGAAGATCAACCCTTCATCTTCTGAGGATCAACCCTCCACCTTCTGAGGATCAACCCTCCATCCTCTGAGGATCAACCCTCCATCTTCTGAGGATCAACCCTCCACCTTCTGAGGATCAACCCTCCATCTTATGAGGATCAACCCTTCATCTTCTGAGGATCAACCCTCCACCTTCTGAGGATCAACCCTCCAGCCTCTGAAGATCAACCCTCCATCTTCTGAAAAACTTATTATTATGAGAAAGAGTACAAATACCAACACTCATCTAACAATCACATTCAGTGTGTCGCCGGTTTTGTGCTGATTAAATGTGTTTGTTAAAATGGGTTCAATAAAGGGTTAAAATAATGGATTTTAATGGGTTTGAATGGATTCCTGCTAAATGCTAAACTAAATATCCTCACAGCATAAACAGCAACACAACAGAACTTTTGAATGATTCAAATTTTGATTTTAGACCTTTTGAGACAAAACAACAAACTAAACCTGAAACAATAAAACACTCCATAAACTCATGTTTTCTCATGAAACCATTGAAAACTCAATCACGTTTAATGAACCTCAAAGTGAAATCAATCTGAACGTCTCAGCGGCTGATTTCATGTTTAATCCTGAAAACAACAACAGAAAGAAGCCAAACTGTCTGAACACACTGCTGTCAGAGGACACACACACACACACACAC
>NW_022289515.1:0-1330 GCF_004355925.1 Anarrhichthys ocellatus
CTTTGGCTGAATTGAGGTACTCTATTCCAGAGGAGATGAAGGAAGGTACCGTGGTTGGAAATGTTGCTAAGGATCTTGGTCTGGACAAAACCTCTTTGATTGATCGACGATTTCGAGTTGTGTCTGGATCTAAGGACACTTTTTTCGAGGTAAACCCGGACAATGGTGCCTTACAGGTCCGTAAGAAAATCGACAGAGAGGAGCTGTGTCGCGGTAGTGGTGTATGCTTAATGGAGCTGAAAATCCTGGTTGAAGACCCTTTGGAAATGCACCATGTAGTTGTAGAAATTACTGACGTAAATGACCACTCTCCTAGTTTTCCTGAAAAGGAACAGCAATTTCAAATAGCAGAACAAACATCTCCAGGAACTCGATTCCAGCTGCACGCGGCCCGTGATCCCGATGCTGGAATTAACTATATCCGCACATATACATTAACGTCAAATGATCACTTTGAAATAGAATTTAGTCCAAGCGATGAGGAAAAAATACCATTTTTAGTGCTGAAGAAGTCCTTGGACAGAGAACAAAAGAATACCCACTTGCTATTTGTAACAGCAGTTGATGGAGGTAAACCTCAAAGATCAGGAACACTGAATGTTTCTATTATTGTTCTTGACGTTAATGACAATCGTCCGATATTTAGTCAAGACACTTACCAAATAGAAATATATGAAAACGTCCCAGTTGGCACTACTGTTACAAGAGTGAATGCAACAGATCCAGATGAGGGGACTAATGGGGAAATTGAGTACAGCCTCAGCAGAACATTAGCACGTAAAGTCTACGAAATATTTGAATTAGATAGTTTAAGTGGACAAATTAAATTGACAAGAGTCGTGGATTTTGAGGAATCCGAGAATTATAAACTAGATGTTGAGGCATCTGACAAAGGAACACCTCCATTAATAGGGAGGAGTAGAGTCATTATAAAAATAAAAGATGTCAATGATAATCCACCAGAAATAGAAATAACATCACTGTCAAATACAGTGTCTGAAGATTCAAAGCCTGGAACAGTTATTTCACTTATTAGTGTAACGGATAAAGACTCCGGTGTGAATGGAAAAATTATCTCACGCATAACTTCAGACGTTCCTTTTGAATTAAAGCCTTCTTATAAAGAGAACATATATTCAGTTGTCACGAAGGGAATTTTGGATCGAGAGGAGGTGTCACATTATGAAATAACAATAAAAGCCACCGATTGTGGTGAACCTCCCTTATATACTGTTAAAACACTGAGTATTCAGATATCGGATGTAAACGACAACAGTCCACATTTCTCCCAAAATCCATTAGAGTTTTACCTGATAGAAAATAACGTTGC
>NW_022289516.1:0-1330 GCF_004355925.1 Anarrhichthys ocellatus
ATGCTGACAGGCCGAAAAAAGCAGCTGAGTCATTCTTAATGAAGATCAGGAAGCTTTTCCTCTCCTTCCCTCCTTTCCTTCCATCATCAGAATAACAAGCGTGCTGGCACAGACAGCACGGGCTTATCCCACTGGAAATTCACTGCTACAGCACTAGCTGTCAAAAAGTTACAGGCCGTCGGCAAATAAAAGGCAGGGCCGGAACAAATTTGTACTTTTTCCACGCTTCACCTTTATTCGTCAGAACAGGTCCCCCCCCCCACCACCAGCGACCCCTCCTCTGATGAAGGCTCTTGATTCGCATTGTTCAAAATCTCATAATAACGTTGTTGAGATATCCACGATGGCCGCAGAGCGACTGCTAAAGTAAAACCAAAGCGGGAAAATATCAAACAAAAAGACAAATGAAGATCCAGCAGGCTCCACATCTTTTGTATCAGATATCCGTAGCGGCAGACATCATACGTTTATTGTAGCCGCAATCCCTCGAGGGAAGAGCAAACCGCAAACAATGCACAGTGACGTCCGCGCAAACATTATCCCCGGCGCTAAACAGCATTGCAGTTAAAACTCTGGAATTCCCGGCATTGTGCGGACCGAACCGTTTGTCACAGACTCAATCATGCGTGGAGCAGAAAGTATGCGCAGCTGTCAAGCGGCATTCATAAATCACAGGTCGATGATTTGGGGAAAATAAACTGACCGAGGATGCAGATAATGGCGGGAAAACCTCCTGTCCTTTTTGTGCCTGTGGTTGGCGGTTCGGCCTCCAGATGCTTTTGATGCAATTCAATTAGCAAAATACTTGTGGATACAGAGTCAACCGGTTCCGATGATTATTCAGCGCGGCAGTTGAGGGTCGAGACTTTATAAGTCAGCTTGAACGACTCCCTTTTTTTGCACTTGAACTTCAGTCGTGTTTCCGGGGTTAAAGGAAAAGAAGATGCGCAACACATAACGCCGCAATAACAGAATGCCGTGTGCCCGTAAAAATGACGATGGGAGATGCAGAAGACGAAGAGGAAAGAAAGGAAAGATTCGGCGGCTGAAGGGAGCCGATTGAGTCCCGTAATGCGTGTGCTGTAATCTTGGCAGTGTTACTCTCATTATTTGTTTATTTCTCCTCACACCTGCCCAGACGTGGCGCTCCAAAATGTTTCCCCTCTTCATTAGCAAAGAGAGCTGCCGCTGCGCGCTAATGCGTGTACTCGGCTGATGTTCATGTCCCGGGTGCTTGGGGTGTTGTTTGTGTGTGTGGCTCTGAGTCTCCGTAACTCCACGCTGGCATATATATATATATATGCACACATATATATATATATATATATAT
>NW_022289517.1:0-1330 GCF_004355925.1 Anarrhichthys ocellatus
TGTGTGTGTGTGTGTGTGTGTGTGTGTGTGTGTGTGTGTGTGTGTGTGTGTATGTGTGTGTGTGTGTGTGTGTGTGTGTGTGTGTGTGTGTGTGTGTGTCTGTGTGTGTGTGCTCTTTGTGTTTCAATCTCTGTGAGGACCAGGATGACTGAAGTTGGTTACAGCCAAATTGGGATTTTGTGTTTCAGAGACATCAATATGTCGTAGTCATTTTTATAGATTTATATATATATTTTTACCTTGTTATTTTTGTAAACAAATTAGTCCACAGTGGAGATGCTTATTAGCCTCACCCCAATTACAGTGTTTCTCAAAATTAGAATTGAGGATCCTGCAGTTTGAGCTCCCTGCCTGCGTTATGTTTGAAATGACTGAAGGAGGATGAAAGCTTTGGATGAGATTATTTTTTTTTTCCAATTATCAGAAACTTTAAATGTAGCTACATATATATATATATCTTTACTTGAAGAACACCACCATCATTCTATGGTCCCTTTCTTAGAGGGGCCATAATGCAACAAGAAGATTTTGTGAATAAAATGAGAATAATTGTTCCTTTGTCTTATATACATTTTTACATTAATATATAAGTCACTGTTATTAACTTGGTGTAAGTATTGTAATGACATTTGTCTGTGTCGGGGATGAGTGCTAAGGAAGTCAAAGTTAAGATACAGGACTCATGGCCCATCACTTAGTGAAGCAACAATGTTGCCGGCAACATGCCTCAGTCTACATTTGTGAAGAGACAGACTGTTCTATCTGGAAAGACGACGGCACCCTCTTCAGTGTTTTGTGCTGTTAAGCAATGTAAAGATGTTGGACCAAATCCAAAATGAGACAGTATAAAGGCTGGTGCTCTTTTTACAAGTGCTTACATTTATGTTTATGGAAAGTGAAGTTTGTTCATAGTTTGTATTCATGAAAGCTCAATATAACAAATATGAAATTTGCCCTCAAGAGGCCTCAAGGGAATTAAGCAAACTGCATGAAAAAACTTTCCAAAAATACAAAGTACACATACAAAGTACTCAAGATGATGCATAGTGCCACTCACATGCCCAATGATGGCATTCCTGAGAAGCCTGTCCTCATTATAACATGTGGCCTGGCTGGCTGAAACATGTATTGACTATGCCATAAACCTATATATAAAGACAGTGAGGAAGACAGCCTATGGTTCAATAGGTTTAAAGTAATGCAATGGAGAGTCCTTATAAGTGTAGCAAATTCAACTGAAAGTGCGAGTGTGTGAGGATGAGAGGATGAAGCGGACAGGGGAGGAGAGGAGTGCAGCGTGGTCAGGGTGGGGTGTGGTGCAGGGGGGGGG
>NW_022289518.1:0-1329 GCF_004355925.1 Anarrhichthys ocellatus
CCCTGGTGGACACTAGAGAGAATGCAGCTTTAACACAGGAAGCTTTGACTTCACCTTACAGAACCAGAGGACGACTCCTGACTGGTCCTTTAGAAGTGAATGATGCTAGCAAGAAGCTAACGTTTAGCCGTCCAGAGATCAATCACTGCTCATGCTTTGTTTTACGATCAAACATTATTTATCGTAAAGTGGAAGACGAATGAACGAATGAATCAGCTGATCGGCGGACAGTTTAGATGTTTCCATCAGACGGATTCAAAACGACAGGAATTCGTAGCCGTTACAAAAACTTGAGACGTGAAGTCGTATATATTTTTTAAACGAGCAACAATTTTGGACAAAAACAAAACAGACTGTGTGAAAAAGGTCTTTTAACGTGATATTAACACAATAAAGACTTAAATGTAGTTTAAAAAATAAAACCTTTTAACAAAATCTCTCTTATTGTTAAGATTAAACTAAAATAAACAGCATGTTGACTTAATATGATAAAAATGTACGCGGACATCTGAATGAACTACTTTGACTCGTTTAAAGACTGAAGACTCAGTTGTGACTTTAACAATAAAAACAATAAAAACTTGACAAAATGACATCATCAGAACTTGTCACTAAACAATATTAACCCTTTGAACCGAGAAGTGATGGAAGATTTATGAACATTATTATGAGGAACTAGTGGAGCAACGGATCAACAGACTCACGGTTCAGTCCCAGAAATATCATTTAAACGACTCTGAAGTCAGTAAACCATCAAAAAAAAAAGTATTTTACTTTGTTATAGTAATTTATAGTGTTTTATTCTTCATAAAAACACACAATGCTGTATAATAATGTTTTTAGAGATCGTGTTAGAAGTTAAACATCATAATTCATCTCTAATATCTGTTTTATATTCATGTGAAAACATCTCCTTCAAACTACTGGATTTATTCTAGTTTACCACCAAAACTACATTTTACAGATGACATGTGAACACATCATAACGTTATAATGGACCTTCAGCCAGTACTCATGTTCACTGAGCAGAGCCTGAAGGCATCATCATGTAACTGAAGTGAACCTCCGTTGGTTAGCCGTTAGCGGTGCTGCTAACGTTACTAGCTCTCCTCCTGTTGGTTAGCCGTTAGCGGTGCTGCTAACGTTACTAGCTCTCCTCCTGTTGGTTAGCCGTTAGCGGTGCTGCTAACATTACTAGATCTCCTCCTGTTGGTTAGCCGTTAGCGGTGCTGCTAATGTCAGTAGCTCTCCTCCTGTTGGTTAGCCGTTAGCGGTGCTGCTAACGTTACTAGCTCTCCTCTGATTGGTTGTTTACAATGAAACATGATC
>NW_022289520.1:0-1329 GCF_004355925.1 Anarrhichthys ocellatus
GGTTAAGAGGTCCCGGAGAGTTGAAGAGGCCATGAACCGTCTCCACGTGAATTCAACAAGAGCGGAGGTAGTGGGAGTATGCAGAAATGCCACACCGCTGCTGCCTGTGAGTAACATGCCCACGCTCACAGCACAGCCTGAAGCTTGCCTTCCTAGTCCGCGTAGCACCGATAAGCGTCTCAGCAGAGATCCAGTGAAGGCAGAGGCTTACCGAGTCGAGATCATGAAGCTGGAGAAGGCGGGCTATATCAGCAGAACCAATCAGGAGCAGGCAAAGGAGTCCTGGTTCATTCCCCACCATGGGGTTACACACAACGGGAAGAACCGAGTTGTGTTCAACTGTTCCTTCTTCTGTAGCGACCAGAACCTGAATGAGCTGCTACTGTCAGGCCCAAACCTAGGTGCCTCTCTTCTGGGTGTCTTGTTGCGTTTTAGAGGACATAACGTTGCCATCAGCAGTGACATAAAGGGAATGTTCCACCAGGTGAGACTGCTGCCTGAAGACCGACCTGTTGCGCTTTCTCTGGCGTTACCTGCAAAGAGGCTCGAGACCCAGTGTGTACGAGTGGCAGGTCCTTCCCTTCGGGACTACTTGTTCACCATGCTCTCCAGAGGAATGTGCATGATCACAGTCAGCAGGGGCTAGATCCTCTAAATCTCATGGCCAATAAAGATGGGTCTGAAGACCACATTATATCTGAGGGTAAATGAGACTGTTGAGCCTCAGATTAACAATTCAGGAGCTCCCTTTAATTGTACAGTCAAAATGTAAAGTTTATTGGGAGCCTCGAAACAGTCAACCAATTGTTGGATACTAGCGATAAGGAGACGTTATGAGTTCACAGGACGACATTCACCACATGGACATCAGGTCATAGTGTTACAAGTTTAAGCATATGTGACTTTTATTTTAAGTCTGGATACCTACAGGTGCATCTCAACAAATTAGAATATCATCAAAAAGTTAATTTCAGTTCATATATTATATAGATTCATTACACACAGGGTGATATATTTCAAGTGTTTATTTATTTTAATGATCATGGGTTACAGCTAATGAAAACCCAAAATTCAGTATCTTAGAAAAGTAGAATATTGTGAATAAGTGAAATAACACAATCATGGGGAAGACTGCTGACTGGACAGTTGATTTGGGGAGCCATGTCATCTGCTGGTGTTGGTCCACTGTTTAATCAAGTCCAAAGTCAGCGCAGCCGTCTACAGGACATTTTAGAGCACTTCATGCTTCCCTCTGACAAGCTTTATGGAGATGATTTCATTCTCCAGCAGGACTTGGCACCTGCTACACTGCCAAAAGTACCAATACCT
>NW_022289521.1:0-1329 GCF_004355925.1 Anarrhichthys ocellatus
TATATATATATATATGTATATATATACACACACACATATGCAGCACACACATCCAGAAATATCAGTGACTACAGGGGAAAGATTCTGCAGGTGCTGGAATAACTTTTGGCTCGTAGCAAAGACAGATTGAACTGGTACACTAAGCACCTGGGAGGACATTGTGTGTGTGTGTGGGGGGGGGCGTGTCTTGGCCTAGATGCTCGGCTGCAGGGTAAACAGAGACAGGGAGAGTAGGATCAATAGGAGACAGAGTGGGAGGCGGCTCTAAATGATACATCTTATGGACTGGAGCAAAAGACAAAAAGTGAATAATCTCTAAATAAACTGAGTTTAAATCATTCAAACATCCATAATAATAGTAGAATCAGCTGATCCGTGTATATATTGTCCTCCCTGCAATGTGCACAGACAAATGCTCCATGTGAAACATTGTGGGACTCACACACGAGTGACGGTGAACAACTCATTTTATGATCAACCATGTTTCATGGAAAGCCGCATCAATTAACCTTTCTGCACAATTGGGGGATAATTATCTGTGGGTGTGTTACCACGAGTCTTATTTTCATTAGACGCTGTCATTTGACCCATTGTTCTTTTCAAATGATTGATTAGTGCGTTTCACTTGCCAGTGAGTTGTCAACACTGAGAAGGAATTACACATTTGATCTGTCGCGATAATACAAGTTTATTATTATTATGTACATAACCTGACAATGTTCATTTCATTTACATACTATGGTCAATTAAACTCCATTAATGTCTTTGGAGACAGTCGACAAGCAAAATGCCAGGGTGGTGTGACGAAAAAACGACCCGAAAATGTGAAATACTCGCCTGTGAATATTACATGTCTTAGGCTTTTATTGTGAAAAGTGAAATGAAGTTTGCCATCTTGGTTCGCACTATGGAGCCTGCGTGTTGTTCCGTAACTATAGGCGCAACTCAAACTGATTGCTTGATGCCTGTATTTGTGGTGCTCATGACAAAATTGCACCAAATTCGACACCGCACCCCCCCCCCGGGACCCCAGCAATACACCCAGAACGTCTGAAGTTGATCGGATGAACGGTTCTGGAGATATGCGATGGACACACCGATAGTGTGTGTGCTTTATAGTTCGATGTTGATCAATGCAAAACAAAGCGTAACATTTTGGAACAATATCTTCAACCCCTTTACATTCAGCAGGAGATAATTATGAGTGAACCCAAACGCACACAATTCCTTAACCAGCAGGGAACCTCAGAGACCCTGATCCTGAAAATATGTGAAAACCATACGGCGGCCCAGATTTGCTGAGCCGCTGCAGAAAAATAATCAATAATT
>NW_022289522.1:0-1329 GCF_004355925.1 Anarrhichthys ocellatus
ATGTGTTTATGTCTTCATGTCTTCATGTGTTTATGTGTTTGTTCATGTGTTTATGTGTTTATGTCTTCATGTCTTCATGTTTGTGTTTGTTCATGCGTTCATATGTTTGTCTTCATGTCTTCATCTCTCCTCTCCTCTCCCCTCCTCTCCTCTCCTCTCCCCTCCTCTCCTCTCCTCTCCTCTCCATTTTCAATCCCACCGGCGTGTTTTGGGGTTCAGAAGGTTAAAGTCAGACATTTAGTTTACGTTCACGGAGACATTTCTACGGACGGATTCATTAGGAAATCAACTGACTGAACCAGTTACAGGATGTAGAAAATAACGGAACAGGGATTTTGTTAAATATCATAAATGTGGCTTTGAGAGCGTGAAAACTTGAAAGGACAGTTGTGATCATCACAAACTAACGGTGAAGGAAAGTTTCAGTTCATTAGTTTCAAAGTAAAAGCTGCTGAAGGAACAGAGATGATGATGATGATGATGATGATGATGAGCGCGTCCACAGAGAACGTCGTCGTCTCTTTAATGTCAGTGAACTGAACCCGTTCTCCATTGAGGATGCTGCAACTTGTTGATTCACTGAGAGAGCCGTTTAAAGTAAATGATGTTAAACATGAGAGAGTCTCTGAGGACATCTTTAATGAAACAACAAGCCGCCCCACAGCGGGTGACCTTTACTGATGAGACGCTCTGCAGCTCCACTGAGGACTCATGATGTCACCACGTCCCTCACGGCGCTCCAGGAACTTTACTCACTTTTAGTTTGACAGAAAGATAGTTCCAGGAAGGATTTCAAAACTAAATGTTTTATTAAAGTCATGAGGATCTTCCTCTAACACCACAGTCATCTTCATCATCTTCATCATCATCATCTTCTTCAGGTCTGGATATTAAAGGACTCAATGTCAGCTGATCAACAGGAAAACATCACAGAGCAGAAATCAAACATTGTAGTAAATCCAGTGAGCTTTAGTTTGAATGTGATCTGTTCAAATGTTACGATACTGAAAACGTATCACAATATGCAGATGATGTCATAATATAATATATACACATATATATATAATTGATTGATTATATAATATAATCCATCATATTTAGTGATTAAAGATGTTCATGTTGCTTTTAGAAGGAACTAATTCATTAATACGAGCCACAAAGTAAATGTTCCAGATTCAACCATGAAGGCTGATTTTCATCTGCAGTCAATGAACGCATGAACAAACACATGAACACATGAAGACATGAAGACATAAACACATGAACACATGAACACATGAACAAACACATGAAGACATGAAGACATAAACACATGAACACATGAAGACA
>NW_022289523.1:0-1329 GCF_004355925.1 Anarrhichthys ocellatus
ACATGGAGGCCCATTGTATCTGCTGAGCCATACATATGGTACCAGAACTGCAGACACTGAGGTCCAGAGTCAGAACACTCAGAGCTGATGAGACGAGCTGTGTCTCCATTTGACGCGCTGTTGGCTTCGATGTAAAGATAGTGTCCATCTGGTTAAGGACATAAGAGGTAGGTAAGTTAAAGTAATGTACAGCATATTTTAAAGTTTTCTTAGATAATGTTATACAAGGTTTCTGCCAGTGTATTACAAGCCCGGCGCCCTACGACAACTTAAGATTCGGTGCACTTAAGGTGGGTTGACTTTTAAGGTGGACCAGCGTTTGCATTTTAGTGACAAGCCACTCCTCTGAGAACAACTTTTCTGGTGGAAACCCTGTTAAAGTTCAAGGCATGTCATGTTGCAGCTGAAACTGGTTGCTAAATGTTGACAATGCAAATGTCTTTATAACACCGAAAGACAGAAAATTACTTAATCCATAAGCAACTTTACTGGTACATCCTAAAGGAAATATATTATCTTGATGAAATGCAGTACATCAGTTCAGAGAGTCTGCCATTCTGGTTTGACAAGTAAGAACTATTTCAACAACCAACAATCATTTTTTTGCTAGATATAAGTGTGACTGTGGCGGATGTCAAACTGGCGAAGAGTGTGCTGACAGTTCTACACCAACTTTGCTCGGCCTCTCTATTTATTATGTCTTTAATTACCTCCCTTGGTGTGATCTGAACAAGGCCCAGTCATCATAGTAGGAGTGGAACCACTATATCTTGTCCAATCAAAAACATCAGTAAGAAGTTGATTCCACTGACATAGATCCTGTTCAAAATGGCAGTTGAGTTGGCATACTGGGAACAAAAGTCAGACATTAGATTACTGGAAATCACAAAAACTGGATGTAGATAAAATGAACTGTGAAGGTCCCAACACCAGCTGTCTAAAAGTGCTGCTGTGGTTAGCACTGCACCTGAGTGTGGTGGTGGTGTATTAACTGGAGCTTCAGTAACATTTTCCCCATTAATGAAGGCTGTTTGTGGTTCCACTGTTGGAGGTATGGTGACATTTGCTGCAGGGGGCTGAGCTGTATCGGGGAGCTGAGCAGTAACATTGACCACAGGAGGCTGTGGAGCTGCAGTGGTTGGCTCTGGGACAATTGGAGGAGTTGTGTTTCCTTCAGGTTTAGGAGGACCTGTTGTCACAACACCACTCACATCTGCAACAGTTTAACAAAGGTTATTACCTGCACATTTTTGAAACATTATCAAGCTACACAGCCTTAAGATAAATAATGTTTTTTAGGGTTTAGTGGTACTTACCAGAGCATCGGCC
>NW_022289524.1:0-1329 GCF_004355925.1 Anarrhichthys ocellatus
ACATGGAGGCCCATTGTATCTGCTGAGCCATACATATGGTACCAGAACTGCAGACACTGAGGTCCAGAGTCAGAACACTCAGAGCTGATGAGACGAGCTGTGTCTCCATTTGACGCGCTGTTGGCTTCGATGTAAAGATAGTGTCCATCTGGTTAAGGACATAAGAGGTAGGTAAGTTAAAGTAATGTACAGCATATTTTAAAGTTTTCTTAGATAATGTTATACAAGGTTTCTGCCAGTGTATTACAAGCCCGGCGCCCTACGACAACTTAAGATTCGGTGCACTTAAGGTGGGTTGACTTTTAAGGTGGACCAGCGTTTGCATTTTAGTGACAAGCCACTCCTCTGAGAACAACTTTTCTGGTGGAAACCCTGTTAAAGTTCAAGGCATGTCATGTTGCAGCTGAAACTGGTTGCTAAATGTTGACAATGCAAATGTCTTTATAACACCGAAAGACAGAAAATTACTTAATCCATAAGCAACTTTACTGGTACATCCTAAAGGAAATATATTATCTTGATGAAATGCAGTACATCAGTTCAGAGAGTCTGCCATTCTGGTTTGACAAGTAAGAACTATTTCAACAACCAACAATCATTTTTTTGCTAGATATAAGTGTGACTGTGGCGGATGTCAAACTGGCGAAGAGTGTGCTGACAGTTCTACACCAACTTTGCTCGGCCTCTCTATTTATTATGTCTTTAATTACCTCCCTTGGTGTGATCTGAACAAGGCCCAGTCATCATAGTAGGAGTGGAACCACTATATCTTGTCCAATCAAAAACATCAGTAAGAAGTTGATTCCACTGACATAGATCCTGTTCAAAATGGCAGTTGAGTTGGCATACTGGGAACAAAAGTCAGACATTAGATTACTGGAAATCACAAAAACTGGATGTAGATAAAATGAACTGTGAAGGTCCCAACACCAGCTGTCTAAAAGTGCTGCTGTGGTTAGCACTGCACCTGAGTGTGGTGGTGGTGTATTAACTGGAGCTTCAGTAACATTTTCCCCATTAATGAAGGCTGTTTGTGGTTCCACTGTTGGAGGTATGGTGACATTTGCTGCAGGGGGCTGAGCTGTATCGGGGAGCTGAGCAGTAACATTGACCACAGGAGGCTGTGGAGCTGCAGTGGTTGGCTCTGGGACAATTGGAGGAGTTGTGTTTCCTTCAGGTTTAGGAGGACCTGTTGTCACAACACCACTCACATCTGCAACAGTTTAACAAAGGTTATTACCTGCACATTTTTGAAACATTATCAAGCTACACAGCCTTAAGATAAATAATGTTTTTTAGGGTTTAGTGGTACTTACCAGAGCATCGGCC
>NW_022289525.1:0-1328 GCF_004355925.1 Anarrhichthys ocellatus
TCTTTGGATCCTTGAAATTAGACGACCAAGAACATTATTTGCATGTTATTGTATCAGCTGCTCTGTTTCTAATTCATGTCAGAGATTAATGCACCATGACTTATGTAATTATACTGGTAAAACCACATATATAACTCATAATACACAACATAACTCTCTGTAGTAAGTATTTTTACGAATTAAATCTTTAATGCAAGACTTTTAACAGAGCATTTTAACGGAGCAGTACTGCTACTTTTACTTAAGTAAAATGTATGAATACTTTCTCCACCACTGTAGAAAGTAGAACAATTTAAAATATGCAAAAATGACAAATTAAATATTTCAGTATCCTAAAACACACAAACGAGTACTTTTACTTTGTTTGGAAGTTCTTCTTCTTCTGCTAGTCGAGTGTTCACTGTCAATGGTTTTCAATAAATTGGAACTGATATCTTCTTTCACATGTCAAAATCAAACATAAGCCAAGTAGTACATCACACTTCTGCTAGAGTCTGAACATGCGTTTGTTATTTCATCATCTCAATTAGCGGCAGAGTTCAACAAGCTGTGAATAGACCTCGGTCTCTATCATGATGCATCATATTTATGACCTTTCCTTACAGGATGAAAACACCGTCGCTCTCTCTTCTCTCATTGCTCTTTCATCCCTTCCATCCAGACTCTGTGGTTGTTGTTGTTTTCATTTTAAAGTCCCGTGGCCCGTAAAGTAGAAAACCTTCATATTCACAGCTTTAAAAGGGAATCTTAAAATGTCACAAGCTGGTGAGATTGCTGTCCATAAAGTTTTCATAAATGTCACAGCGAAACGAAACGGCCAATAGCAATTAGGTGTTTTACCTTGAAAGGCCAAACCTTTTTCACAATAAAACGCTTCTGACTGAAGCACTGGAAGAAAGAATCTGGTGAAAACAACAGTTTACTTCATCTATTTCTTTAGGTGCATTTCCATTTCAATAAGCAGTATTATCATGTTAGCATGTCTTCTCTTGATGTGCAGCAGACTCTTCTGGTGATTGTGTTTTGATTGAACAGCCATCAGTCTGTGATCACGATGCAAAAGTCCAATAGCTATTTTGATCGATATATATAAAAATATAAGCTTAATTCATCAAGCTGAAACATGACTGATTGCTCTCATGGTCAGTTACTCCAGCGGCCAGTGATGTCAGACCAAGCAGAGTCTCGCTGGGACCAATTGAAACTATCCTCTCCAGTCTCCTAGCAACAGAGCGGGGCCTCTCCGCCTGTTGATTGGCATTAATAAATGGTGCCGATTGTGAGGCTCTTTGGTGTTAAAATGATGCCGATAGCGAGGCTCTTTGGTG
>NW_022289526.1:0-1328 GCF_004355925.1 Anarrhichthys ocellatus
GGGGGCAATCACTTTTTCACACAGGGCCATGTAGGTTTGGATTTTTTTTTCCCCTTAATAATAAAAACCTTCATTTAAAAACTGCATTTTGTGTTTACTTGTGTTCTCTTTGTCTAATATTTAAATTTGTTTGATGATCTGAAACATTTAAGTGTGACAAACATGCAAAAAAATAAGAAATCAGGAAGGGGGCAAACACTTTTTCACACAACTGTATGCGCTCTCAAAAAGCTGCTCCCACTTAGCTGTGTTACACATTTTAATCACCAGGAGTTATTAGAGTTTAGTGCATAACAAGGTGACATGAGTGAATGTCATATCAGTTTCACCCTGAGGCGAGGCGCGTCCCTGCAGTATGATTCACTTCACCGAGCGTGCTCTCCTCTCCACCTCCGACCGGCTCCTTGTCTCTCCTGTATCTCATCTTCCCTCTCTCCTTCCCTCCTGCTTCTCTCAACGCCCTCAGCTCATTCCGTCCTGCTTCTCTTCAGGGCGCAGACACGATAACGGTGAAAATCCTCCGCGCGCCGCTACGAAGCGGGCTGCGTTCATTTCAGAGACGGTTAATTAAAGGGCACTCTCCAGCCGGCCAGCGTCGGCTCTTTGTGCGTTCTCAGTGAAAGCCAGTTGATGGAAAAAATGAGGATTCACACACACACACACACACACACAAAGGATACAGGGGGGATCCTCGCTGAGTGTACTGCTCTGCATGCCATTGTGGATTGTCTTTTATCAAGTTAGACAAAGAATGTTTTCTAAACTAATTTAATCCGTCTGTCTTTTACAGTGTGTGGAAGCCAAAAAGTACTGCTGGTATTTTGAAGGCAGATACCCCATCTACTTCATGTAAGTACCACAACGTTCCACTCCTACATAAGACCTTGAATGTCCATCATTATGGCCACTACAAAGAGAGCACTTTTTGGCTGTGCGCGGTTGACTGCACCACACCACCTCTGATCTGCTAAAGTCCGACTTGTTATATGATGCAGGTCTTTGTGGTTTTTTAAGTTCTGTTACTAGAAGTTTGTTGTTGATAAGAAATAATATCAGCTCTTGCTTTTTGAGCAATTCTCCTTCATTGAACTTTGGTAAACATGTAATGCAATTATTTCATCGCCACAATTTTTCAAAAGACTCCAGAGCAAAAAGTGCAAAAATGTCTGAATCGAGTTTTCTAAAAAAGTGAGTCTTTTAGTAATGTTCTAAATCTCAAGAATGTCAACACTTCCGATTTCACAGTAAAGGCCCACCCACCCGGCAACCTCTGGTTCTGCCAAGTGAAGCCAAAGCTTCATGTGTTAAAGCTGCATTCTCTCTAGTGT
>NW_022289527.1:0-1328 GCF_004355925.1 Anarrhichthys ocellatus
CTCATCATGCAGGAACTGGCTCGGACAGTCCAGCCTCAGCCGGCTCCGGCACCGGACCCCGCACCTGCACTCCCCTCTCCAGTCCTCGCCCCGCCAGCTCGGGAGTCCCCCGTGCCATCTCCGGATCCCTATGACGGAACGCTGGGGAGGTGCCGGGGCTTTCTGTTTCAATGCAGGCAGGTGTTTGACCGCCAGCCCCAGACTTTTGCCTCGGACAGGTCCAAGGTATCTTACGTGGTCGGCTTACTGCGGGGAAGGGCTTTGGACTGGGCCACGAACACATTGAGTATTGACCAGCCTAATTTCGTGGACTATGTGAACTTTGTGGAGGATCTGAGGAGGGTTTTCGACCACCCGCTGGACTCCGAGGATGCAGCTCAGCGCCTCCTTCGCTTACGACAGGGCCAAGCGAGTGTAGCGGAACACTCAGTGGACTTCCGCATTCTCGCCGCCGAGTCCGGGTGGGGTGAGACGGCGCTCAGGGGAGTTTTCCTTCACGGACTATCTGAAGCAATGAAGGATGAACTGGCAACCTGTAATAAGGCCGGCTCATTGGAGGAGCTGATTAAACTCTCGATCGGGCTGGATAATCGGATGCGGCAGAGGCGACGTGAGAGGAACTACAGGTCCCAAGGGGCATTGCCCGTGACGTCATCCTCTTCCAGCTTCCGCCCTCGTGCTCCTGCGTCAGCCTATCAGGACGAGCGGATAAGTCCTCAGGCTTCGAGTTCATCTCCCTCTTCCACCTCGGAGGTGGAGCCTATGCAGCTCGGGCGTGCTCACCTTTCGCACACAGGAGAGAGATGGGCGGATCAGAGCAGGCGAGTGCCTGTACTGTGGCCGCCTGGGACATTCCATTTCCTCCCGTCCAGTTCGGCCAAACTGGGGCGCTCGCCAGTAATGGTTGGGATACTGGTGAGCGGACCCGAGCCTTCTCTCAACTCCCTACCAAGATTGTTGTTGCCTGCGTCTCTCTCTCTCTCTGCGCTCTCTCTCTCTCTCGGCTCTGGTGGACTCTGGAGCAGAACAAAATTTCATGGACCCTGAATTTATAGCCAGAGCCCAGATTACCTTAGAGATGCTGGAGTGTCCGCTAGTGGTCAATGCCCTAGACGGCAGCTTCCTGGCCAGAGTCACTCACCGGACCCAGCCGCTGCAGCTCATCCTGTCTGGTAATCACAGAGAGAGACTTCAGTTTTACGTTTTTCCTTCTCCGCAAAACCCCCTAGTTCTGGGCCACCCTTGGCTCGCCACCCATAACCCTCAGATTGACTGGGTGGTGGGGAGGATTACTGCATGGAGCCCCTACTGTCATGCTAACTGCCTAA
>NW_022289528.1:0-749 GCF_004355925.1 Anarrhichthys ocellatus
TCTCATGACAGCAGTCTGAATGTGTAGCGCAGTATCAATATATAAGGATTCAGGAGAAGAGTCTCAACAAAAAGATCACAAATGTGACACATTTACTGCTTTGATCTTTTTTTACTATTTCAACAAACCAAACAATCGTTTAATGGAGAAAATAATCTTCAGATTAATCCACGATGAAAATAATCGTTATCTACAAAAATACATTTCTTTAAAAAAACAAACCCAAGAATAGTCAGTTTAAAATAATAAAATTTGATCAAAATGATAAATTAGTCTTCAGCTCCAATCAGACTAGTTTATTCCGAGTCACATAAAGCGTCCTGTGGATCAATCCGCCGCTGAAAATAGTCCCCAACAAAGTGACTGTTTGATAAAGACTTCAGCGAGCAGCTGATGAAACTCTACGTTTGTGTTTTTAAAGATTCACGCGTCAGAGAGTTTGATGTTTTCTGTCAGTTCTTTGATCTAGATCCAGAAATGAGAAACTAAAATAGTTCATAAAAACACTGAACTAAAGGATGAAATCTTTGTGGTTTCTATTTGCAGAAGATGTGAACTCTTCTTCTTCTGTTGGTCACAGATGTTCTCCTGAGAGGAGACTTCAGAGCTCACACCTCTGCCTCAGTTTACAGCTCATGAACAAACACATCTAAAGCACATCATCTCTCTAAGAAGTAGCTCTGGGACGGTTTAATGCTTCTGTTCCCTGGAAAGTTTCCTGGATTGAAAGGCAGCATGAAAGCATGAAA
>NW_022289528.1:759-1328 GCF_004355925.1 Anarrhichthys ocellatus
CATGAAAACATGAAAGCATGAAAACATGAAAACAGAAACTTTGTGTTGCTCAGAGTCGAGGATGCTTCCTTGGTTTCAAGTTGTGTCCTTCAGAGACTCCTCCTTAGTGTTCAGAGAGCACACGTAATAAATGGACGTCACACTTACAAACATGTCGACCTAAAAAATCAACAGGGATTTGTAGAATTATTATAATTTATAAACGTATAAAACATAGAATTGATACGCTCTCCTCAAAGCCACAAGACTCCATTGACAAACAGTTTGACCTTTGAACCGGACAGAAACCAAATAAAACTCATCAAAACCAAATCTGTCAACAGTTCAACGATCATCAGCTCTGATCTGGTTGAGATGAACTCTTTAGTTCAGTGTGCAGGTGTCCACATACTTCTGGCCATGTGGTGTAACTGGATGTAGGTTGAGAAGAGAAGCACAAGACGAGAGATGATGGAGTCGTTGGAGCGAGAGAGGGCGAGAGAGAGAGATAGAGAGACATCGAGTGATACAGAGAGAGAGAGAGAGAGGGCGAGAGACATCGACAGAGACAGATGCAGAGAGAGAGAGAG
>NW_022289529.1:0-1327 GCF_004355925.1 Anarrhichthys ocellatus
GTGAAAAAGTGATTGCCCCCTAAACCTAATAACTGGTTGGGCCACCCTTAGCAGCAACAACTGCAATCAAGCGTTTGCGATAACTGGCAATGAGTCTTTTACAGCGCTGTAGAGGAATTTTGGCCCACTCATCTTTGCAGAATTGTTGTAATTCAGCCACATTGGAGGGTTTTCGAGCATCAACCGCCTTTTTAAGGTCATGCCACAGCATCTCAATCGGATTCAGGTCGGGACTTTGACTAGGCCACTCCAAAGTCTTCATTTTGTTTTTCTTAAGCCATTCAGAGGTGGACTTGCTGGTGTGTTTTGGATCATTGTCCTGCTGCAGAACCCAAGTGCGCTTCAGCTTGAGGTCACGAACAGATGGCCGGACATTCTCCTTCAGGATTTTTTGGTAGACAGCAGAATTCATGGTTCCATTTACCACAGCAAGTCTTCCAGGTCCTGAAGCAGCAAAACAGCCCCAGACCATCACACTACCACCACCATATTTTACTGTTGGTATGATGTTCTTTTTCTGAAATGCCGTGTTACTTTTACGCCAGATGTAATGGGACATACACCTTCCAAAAAGTCCAACTTTTGTCTTGTCAGTCCACAGAGTATTTTCTCAAAAGTCTTGGGGATCATCAAGATGTTTTCTGGCAAAACTGAGACGAGCCTTTATGTTCTTTTTGCTCAGCAGTGGTTTTCGTCTTGGAACTCTGCCATGCAGGCCATTTTTGCCCAGTCTCTTTCTTATGGTGGAGTCATGAATACTGACCTTAATTGAGGCAAGTGAGGCCTGAAGTTCTTTGGATGTTGTTCTGGGGTCTTTTGTGACCTCTTGGATGAGTCGTCGCTGCGCTCTTGGGGTAATTTTGGTCGGCCGGCCACTCCTGGGAAGGTTCACCACTGTTCCATGTTTTCGCCATTTGTGGATAATGGCTCTCACTGTGGTTCGCTGGAGTCCCAAAGCTTTAGAAATGGGTTTGTAACCTTTTCCAGACTGATAGATCTCAATTACTTTGTTTCTCATTTGTTCCTGAATTTCTTTGGATCGCAGCATGATGTCTAGCTTTTGAGGATCTTTTGGTCTACCTCACTTTGTCAGGCAGGTCCTATTTAAATGATTTCTTGATTGAGAACAGGTGTGGCAGTAATCAGGCCTGGGTGTGGCTAGAGAAATTGAACTCAGCATTCCAAAGATGTGATAACCCACAGTTAATCATGTTTTAACAGGGGGGGGGGGGGAGCAACCACTTTTTCACACAGGGCCATGAAGGTTTGGATTTTTTCCCCCCCTTAATAATAAAAACCTTCATTTAAAAACTGCATTTTGTGTTTA